>NC_081795.1:1480175-1592675 GCF_963082965.1 Carassius carassius
AGAAAATATGAGAGTGCAAAACTCAACGCCTTGTAGGTGATTCTCGCAATGTTAGTATGTCGTTATGGTGCTATAGGTGGTTCCTAGGGCATTTCTGTTCAGTTGCTAGGGTGTTTTAGTGGTTGCTAGGAGTTTAATTGCTGTCTGGCATGACAAGAGTCCTGCAAAAACAAGTCTCTATGATATTCTGGTCTGTGTGTATGGATGTGCATCATTTTTCATAATTGATAACCTTTACAACACTGACATTTGAATTGAGCCAACTGAATCAACATTGACACTTATTGAACTGAACTGAATCAACATTGACACTTATTGAACTGAACTGAATCAACATTGACACTTATTGAACTGAACTGAATCAACAATGACACTAATTTAACTGAACTGAATCAACATTGACACTTATTGAACTGAACTGAATCAACAATGACACTTATTGAACTGAACTGAATCAACATTGACACTTATTGAACTGAACTGAATCAACATTGACACTTATTGAACTGAACTGAATCAACAATGACACTAATTTAACTGAACTGAATCAACATTGACACTTATTGAACTGAACTGAATCAACAATGACACTAATTTAACTGAACTGAATCAACATTGACACCTATTGAACTGAACTGAATCAACATTGACACCTATTGAACTGAACTGAATCAACATTGACAGCTATTGAACTGAACTGAATCAACAATGACACTAATTTAACTGAACTGAATCAACATTGACACTTATTGAACTGAACTGAATCAACATTGACACTTATTGAACTGAACTGAATCAACATTGACACTTATTGAACTGAACTGAATCAACATTGACACCTATTGAACTG
The DNA here is from genome assembly GCF_963082965.1 of Carassius carassius. Lineage (NCBI taxonomy): Eukaryota > Metazoa > Chordata > Actinopteri > Cypriniformes > Cyprinidae > Carassius > Carassius carassius. Next base: position 1,481,026 of record NC_081795.1, read on the forward strand.
AACTGAATCAACATTGACAGCTATTGAACTGAACTGAATCAACATTGACACTTATTGAACTGAACTGAATCAACATTGACACCTATTGAACTGAACTGAATCAACATTGACACTTATTGAACTGAACTGAATCAACATTGACACTTATTGAACTGAACTGAATCAACATTGACACTTATTGAACTGAACTGAATCAACATTGACACTTATTGAACTGAACTGAATCAACATTGACACTAATTTAACTGAACTGAATCAACATTGACACCTATTGAACTGAACTGAATCAACATTGACACTTATTGAACTGAACTGAATCAACATTGACACTTATTGAACTGAACTGAATCAACATTGACACTTATTGAACTGAACTGAATCAACATTGACACCTATTGAACTGAACTGAATCAACATTGACACTTATTGAACTGAACTGAATCAACAATGACACTTATTGAACTGAACTGAATCAACATTGACACCTATTGAACTGAACTGAATCAACATTGACACTTATTGAACTGAACTGAATCAACATTGACACTTATTGAACTGAACTGAATCAACATTGACACTTATTGAACTGAACTGAATCAACATTGACACTTATTGAACTGAACTGAATCAACATTGACACTTATTGAACTGAACTGAATCAACATTGACACTTATTGAACTGAACTGAATCAACATTGACACTAATTTAACTGAACTGAATCAACATTGACACTTATTGAACTGAACTGAATCAACATTGACACTAATTTAACTGAACTGAATCAACATTGACACTTATTGAACTGAACTGAATCAACAATGGACCAAATTGAGCTGAATCCTTTCCGTTTTATAATTCAAGATCTTTGCAACACTTACACTTGAATTGAATCGATTGAATCAACACTGACATCAAGAAAACTGAACTGAATCAACTTTGAACTGAACTGAGCTGAACGACGACAGTGTTATCTTCTGTGGAGCTGCTTTATAGCACTTTACAGATTCACACGTCATTAACTGATGAGTTTTACAACATTAACAGTGATATTTTCATGCTTATTAATTTGAAGCTGCTTTGAAACAATCTGTGTCTCATAAAGAACTATAAAAATAAATGACTTGTCTCAGACTTGTTTAGACACTTTTAGACACCGTCTGATACGATAACAGTACCATCTTATAAAAGTGTGTTTTGTTTGCTCTTCACTGTGTTAGTCCACACACTGTTTTCCAGTCTTTTTCTCCAAAGAAGTTTCCGTCAGCAGTGTAAAGAAATGAAAAGTGTGCTGGTTGCTGTGGCAGCTAATCTCTCTCCATCATCGTGGAAACACACAACGGGATACAGGAGAGCTGGAGCTGTGTGTGTGTGTGTGTGTGTGTGTGTGTGAGAGAGAGAGAGAGAGAGAGAGAGAGAGAGAGAGAGAGCTTGTCGCTATTTGTAAAGCATAATATCTGAGGGTCTCCTGGTGTGTTCTGGAAAAGAGTCGTGCAGAGTGCAATCTGTGTTTCGGAGATGTTGAGGTGTGTGTGTGTGTGTAAAACACATTTAATCTCTTGAACTACCACCTCATCATTTAACATGATACTAACACACATCAAAGCGCTGCTGCGGGCCACACACACTCTCGACCCTGCGCGTGTGTGTGTGTGTGTGTGTTTGTGTGCAATTATGCAATTACATTGATGTCATCACCTTCAGTCTTTCTTTCATGTCTTCTCTCTCTCTCTCTCTCTCTCTCTTTCTGTTTGTCTGTAGGAGGGTAACAGTAGCTGCGGCATCTGCTTCAGTCAGATCTGTTTGAGGTGGAATGACTCTTTTGAGCCACATTTCATCACTTTAAACTGGTTTTCTTAAACGTACGGTGCATGAAATGAAATACTGTCCACACAAATGGAGATGTTTAGCAGAATGTTCATGATGCTTTTTTCCAAATAATGGAAGAGAATGTGGCTGACAGTCTTTAAAAATGACAAAAATATAAAATTATGAGGAATAAAGCAAAGCTAAAGTCACTTTTCCCGTCTGGCTAAGATCTCAAATCTCATTAGTGGATAAACATTTTCAAACAAGGATGAATTACTCCAGATTTGATGTTATTGATGCAAAATGGCATTAGATTTGAGAAGTTTGCTGTACAAAACTGTCTTTTGCCTTCTGAACACTTCAAATATCGCGCACAAATCGTATGGACCAGTGATTATTGTAGTTAACCAAGATTAATCACCCAAAATAAAATAGTTAAATAAAATGTTTCTAAAATAAAATAGACTGCAATTGAGAACCACTGATCAATACATACATATTCGAATTAGACTGTATGTTTGTTGTTATCTTACAGAAGATTTCTATTTCAAATAAATGTTGTTCTTTTTAAATCTCTGTTCATCAAAGTATCCTACAAAATAAAATGTATCACAGTTTCCACAAAAATATGAAGCAGCACAACTGTGTTCAACACTGATAATAATCAGAAATGTTCTTGAGCAGCAAATAAGTATATTATTCTGATTTCTGAAGATCATGTGACACTGAAGACTGGAGGAATGATGCTGAAAATACAGCTGTGCATCACAGAAATAAATTACACTTTAACAGAGATTCACATAGAAAACATTTATTTTAAGTTGTAATATTATTTCACATTATTACTGATTTTATTGCATTTTTGTTCAAATAAATGCAGCCTTGGTGAGCAGAAGAAACTTCTGTACACTACTAAATAAAAACGTCTTGAAAAAACTTTTAAACTAGTCACATTTTAAACTATAGTGGATCAAATGGAAATTAAGCTCCAGTCTTATTTCAGCTCCAGGATCTTTCCCCTGATTTTCTCTCTTACACAGAAGTGACTCTGCTAACGGATGGTTCACGTTATTTCATGAAGTGAATTATGAAACTACAATTTTCCTAAAGTTACTGTTCCACTTCATGCGAGCAGCTGCCAGCATTCATCCCCTGCCTTCGTCACAGCGTTTTAGAGTCTCACACGTGACGAGTTTGAGCCCAAAAGAGCCCCAGGGTTCAAGCTACACACCAGTGGATGATGACATCATGTGAGGGCACACACACCTCAGGCTATATTTGTGTGTGTGTGTGTTTTCTGGCCTTCTTGAGTTTCCTCAACAGTGGAGCTCCAGGCCCCTGGCTGTCGTGTGTGTGTGTGTGTGTGTGTGTTTCCTCGGCTGTCGTGCGCTCAGAGCTGGAACATGTTTCTAGAGGAGCTTTTAACAAACGATCGCGTTTACCAACTGACTCACACTGACTAATGCAATACAACACCACACACACACACACACACACAGCAAAGTTAGTGGAGAGAGTCACGCTAATGGCTGAGAGTTTATGTAATTTAGAAATATAGTAAAAACTATAAAAATTTTAAAATATAATTACAATTTAAAATAACTGTTTTCTTAGTGAATATAGATTAAACTGTAATTTATTTCTGTGATGCACAGCTGTATTTTCAACGTCATTCCTCCAGTCTTCAGTGTCACATGATCTTCAGAAATCAGAATAATATACTGATTTACTGCTCGAGAAACATTTCTGATTATTATCAATGTAGAAAACAGTTGTGCTGCACAATATTTTTGTGGAAACTGTGATTCATTTTATTTTTCAGGATTCACAGATGAACAGAAAGTTCAAAAGAAGGGCATTTATTTGAAATAGAATTTTAATGTAACTTTATAAATGTCTTTCCTGTCACTTTTGATCATGTAAATGTTTCCTTGATGTATGAAAGTATTAATTTATTTGATAAGTTATTACAGACCCAAACTTTTGAACAGCAGTGAAGTTTAAATGTTGGCCAAAGACTAGTCTGAATATGGCTTTGATGTTGTGACTTGTTTGAATAGTGAGTGCATGAGTTTGAAGTTTGGTTTATTTATTGCAATTCTGAGTTTATATCTCAAAACTATTTTTTTCCCTCATTATTTAGTTTATATCTGTCAAAATTCTGCCTTTTCTTTTCAAATACGAGACATGAACTCATAATTGTGAGATAAAAACTAACAGTAAAAGAAAAAATTGAAGTTAACTTTGACTTTAATTTTCAGTAAGGTTGTGAAGTTTAATCATTTGAGACTTCATTTAATTGAAATGTGTCTAATTGAAGATTGACAGTTGTTTAAAAGTGACTACTCTCAGTAATCTGTAAAATGTGACTGTAATATACTTTTTAGTGTTCTTAAAGTGTGTACTTAACATTTAAAATGTGCACTGACTCAACTGTACTGACTGAAACTTTCCTACAGAAAGGAGAAAACTAAATTACACACTTCAGTTACTGAACCACTCACACACACACACACACACACACACACACACGCACGCATGCACACACACACACGCACGCACACACACACACACACACACACACACACACACACGCACGCACGCACGCACGCATGCACACGCACGCACGCACGCACACACACACACACACACACACACACACACACACACACACACACACACACACACACACACACACACACACACACACACACACACACTCACGAACCACCAGCCTCAAGATCTTATCTGACTCAACAGTACTTAACACAACACTCAAGTGAAACTAGACACTGAGAGAGAGTTACTGAGAAAGAAAGAGTAGAAGCTAAAGCCAGGCTGCTGATATTATCTTCTTCATCATCATCATCATCATCAGGTTTAAAACAATGCACTGCGGAGGGAGGAGGCGAGTGAATGGAAGAGCTCTGTCTCTCTCACCTGCTCTGAAGGTGTGTCTGTCTGACAGCAGAAACCAGAGAGGCTTTTAAGACAAATCGAGTGAGACCTCGACCGCTTCCTTTGATCTCTTCAAACCCGACTGAATGATAAGAGATGCGTGGATGATGGATTCAGTCAAGAGCAGTCACAAACCAACACATAGAGCAAATACCAGAACTACTACAGTTATTCTTACTAAATTAATGGGAAAAAGAAAAACGGCGAAAATAGATCACAGAGGAGATTTTACTGTAGTAACAACTGTAGGTATTCTATTCTGCTGGCACCAGTAATGTTATCAGATGGTAAAACCAAAACATTTTCATATTTACCATGGTACTTTATCATTTCCGTATTCCTAAAGTGTGGTATTTACATAGTTCTCCAAGGTACTTCAAAGACTACCTTTACAGAAAAACTTGCAATTTTCTGAAGTGAATTATCATTTCAGCCACCAATAAAAAATGGTAAATATTTGATTACTATGGTAAATATTTGTGAGTGTATGAGATTAATCTGCTGATGTTGGTCAGTGATTAATAAGGCGAGTATCTGGGTTATCATAGTTAACTAAACTAATTTTTTTAATTAAATAAAATATTTAAAAACCTTAAATTCAGAGGTTTGTTGAGATGTTAACCCTTTAACTGTCACCCCGTCCCGTATACGGGATGCCTACATTTACTTCACTATATTACAATTAAATCTAATCTAATCTTGACACTATATATCGTTGGAAAGGTCTAAGACTCCCAAATATTTATTTTACCAATGTTTTTTGTTAAAAATGATGTAGGAAAAGTAATAATTTAATTTATGACAAGAGTGTGCCCTCAAAAATCTACATTATAACAGGAGTTTTGACCTTTGTTTAAAAAAAGACTTCTTCGTTGCCTTTTTCTCTATCACATTTTAGAAATCATCAGAAATTATATATCGACTGAAAACTTAAAATTTCAAAATTCATCATAAATGGTACATCAAAATCATGTAACAAAGTGTTTTCAGTCTTGAATTATAAAACTTTTGGTTTGCATCCTGCACATTCAAGTCTATCTTCATAAATGTGAGTGAGAGTTAAGGGGTTTAATGAGGGTTTGAGTATGCGCTATCACTGCATGGATTAATTAGCACATGCTTGAGAGATAGAGAGTGTGTGTGTGTGTGTGTGTGTGTGCTCTTGTTTTTGTGTCATATCAGGACTCAACTCTGTATAATGATATGGGTATGACACAGGTATTACAAGGAGAGGGTGACTTATGAGGACATAACCCATGTACCCATTTTTCAAAACGCTTATAAATCATACAGAATGAGTTTTTTTGAGAAAGTAAAAATGCACAAAGTTTCCTGTGAGGGTTAGGGTTAGGTGTAGGGTTGGTGTAGGGCCAGAGAATATACAGTTTGTACAGTATAAAAACCATTACACCTATGGGATGAACACACTTTACACTAAAACAAACGTGTGTGTGTGTGTGTGTGTTTGTGTGTGTGTGTGCATTTGCAGCTGTTTAGTTTGTCTTTGCTTCAGAGACATTAATCCTATTGCATCTCTCCTTCAGATGAGTGGCAGGGAGTCAGATTTCTGTAGCTGCTTACACACACACACACACACAAACATTTGCCAGGCATAAAAACACATAAGTAAACATAAAATCACATACAATTACACATGCACAAAAAAGAAGGTTACATGCATGAACCTATTTAGAAATAAATGAGAAATTACAAATGTAGTTATCAATTTAAATAGAACCATAATTTTTGAAATATGAAAACATCAGAATGCAAAACATTGTGGTTCTAATATATGCTTTATTTTCTATTTATTTACATATTTATTTGAATTCTTTTGTTAATTTTCTGAGATTCACTCATAAACTGACTACATGCATGTGTGCAGAAAGACATAAAATCAAGTTTAAAGGCCACATGAAATGTTCTACGGAAACTGTTCGGTTATAAGAGACACTTTGCACTGAAGATGTCTAACAGGTTTTCAGAGTTAATTGTCTTCACTACACAGCATTTACATCATCAGATGCGAAGGCTGTTTCAAAAGATAGGCGGCATAATTATATTGCCTTCTAAGATCCCTTATTTTGGCCAAATGTTAGCATCACATACATGCTTCACCGAGGAAAAGTTGTAATTTGTTCGATACTAAAAACTATATTTAAATGCAAGATAATACAGTTTAATATAATAAAAAAGGCCATTTGCTGTGTATTCTGCCCATGCATAATAGAATACTGCATAATTGTTTTAGCAGCTTGTACATGTCAAACTGTTGTAATCAGTTGTGAGTGCATAGCGTAACTTATGAATGGAAGTCATTCGTGAGTCAATTGGCTGACTGATTTTTAAGCAGTTTGTGAGGAAAAGCACGTCTCTCTCTCTCTCTCTCTCTCTCTCTCTCTCTCTCTCTCTCTCTCTCTCACACACACACACACACACTCTCTCACACACACACACACATACACACACACACAAACACACACACACACACACACACTCTCTTTTTCTTTCACCGACTCGTCAACATCTCATTTACTCTCGTAGAGAAGGAGAAAGAAAAACATGAAGTGTGTTATTATTTGACCTGTCAGAAAACAGTTTTCCACATGCTAGAATAATAGTGCAGTGCTGAAAACTCTGGAATAACACAAATGGAAGTCCAGGAATGATGTAGTGAGCAAAACATGTGACACAAATGAAACATCTCTTATGTTTGAGCTTCTAGATTCATCATGATGTGCATCCTGAGATGGTTTTTTAACATTAAAGTTTAGAGACAAGTGCATAAATATTCATAAACACATTTAGAGCCTCTTATTTCTGTCATGACGCGCATCATAAGCTACAGAATGTCAAATTAACAAACTCAGATGCAAGTCAGATTTACTGTATAAAGCTCTACATTAAAAAACGAAAATGCATAAGTTACCAAAAGTCTCTTTCAAATATACGTACAGTACTACACACTGTATGTTGTGTGCATGTGTGTGTGTGTCTGTGTGTGTGTGTGTCTTTGTGTGAAAAATTGCTCAGAATATCTCTCAGAGGAGACACACAGAATTCTCTCCTCTGCCAGATTCCCAGAAATACTGAACACTCACACTCACACACACACACACACACACACACACACACACACACACACACACACACACACACACACACACACACAGAGAGAGAGCGAGAGAGAGAGAGAGAGAGAGATATTCCCTTTCCGGGTCCGCACAGCATTCCGATTTCATATTTTATTCCAAGTGTGAAAAGCAAACAGAATCCAAGCTTCAGTCGCCTCACTATCATTTCCTGAAATCCGTTCTTTATTATTCTGACTGTGTCCCAGACTGAAAGAATAACTTGCCCTTACTGTGGACTGATATGGAACACAAAAGGAGATGCATTTTCCAGAATATAAGTTAAAATTTTCTATTATCTGAAACTTCCAAACTTCCAAAGTGAATGTTACTAAATTAAAATGAAACATAAAAAATGTGCAAGCTGAATCACACAACAGTAGTAGAGTTTTGCTTGAAATACAGTACATTCATTTAGGCTTAGCATATATAATAAATGCTGTTTGTAGTGTTTGTAAATGTTTAGTTATATTTACTGGCATTTTACATTATTACTGAATATTTTTAATTTAATTTAATTTAATAATTTTTAATTATTACTGATATTTTTCTAATTTAATTTAATTTAAAATTTTAAATTATATTAAGTGTAATATAAAGAATGTATATATATTTATATATATTTTAAAAAATTCTATAATTTAATATAGTTTTTAATGTAATTTATATTTTTTATATATTACAGTAATATATATATATATATATATATATATATATATACACAGACACACACACATATTATTTATTACATTAAATTGTAACATTTGTCAAAATTATGAGATAAAATTTTCCTCCAGAATTATGACTGTCATAAAACATCATTTTAAATAGCTATATCATAACTATGGCTTTTTATCCCATAACTTTTTTCTGAAAAGTTTGACATATATATATATTTTACACAATTTTTTTTACGTGAAATTCTGACCCAGCGCAACTTATTTATAATGTGAAGTATTATGCACTAATTTAATAGAACTTTTATGGAGCTTTTTTTCTTTTCTTATGCAGCTCTAGTCTCCTTCCGCTTTTGATACTTGACAAGCTGACAGCAGCCTTTTGTCTTTTTGTTTTCCACAGAAAAAGACAGTCATGCGGGTTTGGAACGGGACGAGGGTGAGAAACTGTACATGAACAATACACCCATAAACAAACATGGTAAAGCTGGACAGAAAGTATTGGACCAGTACAAACACATTGTGACAGTACAGGAAATATTAACAGTCGCAGACGGCCAAGAGTCCTGCACCAGAGGGGAAGGGCGGCCTTCGTTCTCCTAGTTTAGTCTGGAGGATCCTCAACATCGCTCCGGAGAGATTACTCCATTTCAAATGTAAAATACTTGGACTGTGTGTAACGTCTCACACAAACCAGTTTGTGCTTCCTGTAGGGAAAAACATTTTAATGTCCTGAAACCTTGAGAGTTTATTGTGCCCAGGTGACTCTTTTTTTCTGTCCTTCTATGCATTTGTTTTGTTCCTCTGTTCCAGAATGACTTTAACAGTCCAAGAGTTCAGAAGAAAAATGTGAGTTGCCAGAAAAGTTATACAATTTATAAATTTTATGTGTATATGTATATGTGAAGTTGAAATTAACAAAGTAATAATTATGAGGAAAGATGTTTAAATAAAAAAAAAGAGATAAATCATAATTATGACATAATTATGACTTTTTATCTCATAATTTCAACGTTTGTGTGACAATTTCAACATTTTATATAACTATTTATATTACAACTATATTACGACTTTGACTTGATTATGACTTATTATCTCATAATTTAGATTTTATGCCATCATTATGATGTTTTATGTAATTATGATTTACTAAAACATTTTGTTTCTTTATAAATATTATAATTTTGAGAATAGATGTAATAATTATGACATAAAATGTTCAAAATGTAAGATAAAAGTAAAATTATGACAAAAAAATAAATTATGAGATAAAAACTCATAATAATGAGATAAAGTCAAGGTTATACCAGAAAGTTTAAATTGTGACTTAAAAAGTCATAATTATGAGATAAAAAGTCATAATAAAAAATATATATATTACAATGAGATAAGATAAAGCCAAATTTATGAGATAGCAAGTAATAATTATGACTTTTTATCTCATAATTTCAACTTTTGTGTGGCAATTTCAATATTTTATATAATTATTTATAGTACAACTATATTACAACTTTGACTTTTGACTTAGTATCTCATAATTTAGATTTTATGCCATCATTATGACGTTTTATGTCCTAATTATGATTTACTAAAGCATGATTTTGTTTCTTATATAATTGTGAGAATAGATATAATAATTATGACATAAAATGTTGTTGAAAATGTAAGATAAAAATTAAAATTATGACAAAAAAAATCCATATTATGAGATAAAAACTCATAATAATTAAATAAGTCATAATCAAGACAAAGTCAAGGTTATACCAGAAAGTTGAAATTGTGACTTAAAAAGTCATAATTATGAGATAAAAATTCATAATTTTGACAAAAATGTAAAACAATGAGATAAGAAGAAAAAGCCAAATTTATGGAATAACAAGTCATAATTATGACATCAGTATAGGCCATAACTATGACTTTTTATCTCATAATTTCAGCTTTTGTGTGACAATTTCAATGCTTTATATAATTATTTATATTACAACTGTATTAAAACTTTGACTTGATTCTGACTTATTATCTCATAATTTAGATTTTATGCCATCATTATTATGTTTTATGTAATTATGATTTACTAAAGCATTTAGTTTCTTATATAATTATTATAATTATGAGAATAGATGTAATAATTATGACATAAAAAGTTGTTGAAAATGTAAGATAAAAAGTGAAATTATGCCAAAAAGAAATCCAGATTATGAGATAATGAGATAAGTCATAATCACGACAAAATTAAGGTTATACCAGAAAGTTGAAATTGTGACTTAAAAAGTAATAATTATGAGATAAAAATTCATAATTAAAAAAATTATAACAATGAGATAATAAAAAGCCAAATTTATGAGATAACAAGTCATAATTATGACTTTTTATCTCATAATTTAAACTTTTGTGTGACAATTTCAACGTTTTATTTAATTATTTATAGTACAACTATATTACAACTTTGACTTTTGACTTAGTATCTCATAATTTAGATTTTATGCCATCATTATGACGTTTTATGCTCTAATTATGATTTTCTAATGCATGATTTTGTTTCTTATATAATTATTATAATTATGAGAATAGATGTAATAATTATGCCAAAAAAAAATCCAAATTATGAGATAATTCATAATAATGAGATAAGCCATAATCAAGACAAAGTCATAAATTGTGGTCATAAATAGGACATAAATTGTCACAGTTATGAGATAAATTTTCAGAATGCTGATATTTTATGCCATAATTGGGACATTTATATCGTCATTACGACTTCTTATATCATTTTTATGATTTGCCAAAGCATGATATTGTTTCTTATGCGACAGAAATGACCTCAGTTTATCTTTGTGTTATTAAACTCTATCCGTTACTGTATTAAACACTTGAATGTTTTGGCATATCGTGTTCTGCTGGTGCAGGTGACTCATATGCTGAATGAGAAATACCCCCTCGGTGCCCCGCGGAGGGGTAAAGTGAAGCCGCAGGAGCTGTTAGCATGTTACCAGGGCAATGAGAGCGCAAACAGACATGATGGGAAGGTTTAGGTTTCTCTTAGGGGAAACACACAACCCAAAATAACAAAATAAAACACTGAGGCCAGATTCTGGAGAGCCAAGCGCTCCAGTCCAGACCCACAAATGATCCTGTGGTTCACGGTGACATGGTCTGGTGGGTTTGCTCTGTTTTCTTTGCTTAAAGACAATGTGAAATTAAAGTTTATTTACTCTTAATACCTATTCCTGGTCTGCACACAATCTTTCTGCAAAACATAAAAACTTGTTCCACCTCTGAAGCAACTTTCCTTTTTTCGCTGATAGCACCAAGGCTGCGTGGGCTGTTGGATAATGCACAAAATATTTTACAGAAGACATTCTGTGTTTATTAAATAACTGTATTACTAATTTTATTATAACATTTGAATAATAAATTAGTTTAGACCTTTGAGTGTTTATAGTATTAGGTCTTCCATAGGATAGAAAAATCACAAATCTGAAATTTTGAATATCTCATTACATGCATTTTGTGTTTTTATTGTCGTATCTAATTATCATAGAATTATTATCATAATAATAATTATGAAATACAATAATTTTAATGATCATAAAAACTATGATGTAGTTTATATATATATATATATATATATATATATATATATATATTAATTATATTATTATATTTTATTTTATATATATATATTAAAATATATTTATATTAAAACTGTATTTTATTTATTATTAAATACTCTATTTATAATAAAAATCTAACAAATAGGATTATTTTTTTTATAATTTTGAAAATGATTTTACATTAATAAAATGATTATATTTATTATAATTATCATACAAAGTTATAGTACATTTTTATATTGTTTATATATGTAGTGTACATACAATTTAAAAGCATTGATTTAAAAAGTATCGAGTAATTTAAAAACATGAAAAATTAATTGATTAGTATTCAATATATTAAAAATAGATATTTTAAATAAAATATATTTGCAATATAAAATAAAATATAGTACAGAAATGAAGTGTATGTATATATGTATATATATATATATATATATATATATATATATATATATATATATATATATATATATATATATATATATATATATATATATATATATTCAGTCTCCTGCTATTTTCTCTCATGTAATCTTCTCTTTAATCTCGCGAATACTATACACTAAGAACTGATTACTTTGTGTCTATATTTTTCCTGGAAAATCTTTAATATGTAACGTATCTGAGGTGTCCAGATCTCTAAAAGAGATAAAACCAGGCCAGATCTAAAGAAGTGTATCATTAATAGTGTCCAGGTTTCTCAAGTTACAAAGATCTGTGTGTGTTCCCGGATACAGACTTGTCTTTACATTCACTTTTCCTCTGGATCGTGTGCCATGTGTCCCTGGCAAAGGCTTCAAAGCTAACGCTAATGCTGTTACTAGCTCAGTAATGTGTATGTCTCAAAGTTAAAGCGCTGCACTTCAGATATGGAGACCAGGTTGAGATAAACGTCTCAGTTATGCCTGGCGGCGTCTCAAGTTAACCATCTCAAGGGAAAGGTTGAGTCTCAAGCACATCTATTAATACGCACACATTTAAAGACGGTCACACATGCACAACGATGAAACCCAGAGAGAGGACAGCTGTTAGCTTTAGCTGCTGATCTCAGATCCTAATCATGACACCAAATGCACATTTCTCAGTGTTTCTCAAGCTGTTGCTGACTTCAAGTCTTCCACATTAAAAGGAATTAATAGTTGTTGTGCTGCCGCAGAGGATGATGGGAAATGTAGTTTTGTCACCGAGGATTGTGTTATCCTTCATCAGCAATAATTTGGATAAAAAAAAAATATATATAAAAAATAGAAATTAATAAAAACGTATTTAATGAAATATTCATTAAATTGTGATTGACAGAATCTGGAGAAACAAAATAGTCTAAAACATATATAAAAATAAGTAAAATTAAGATTATTGGAGTTTTTGGATTATTGTTAATAACTAACAATTTACTGAGTGAATATTCTTTCAAAGTAAATTTGATTAAACTTTTAAATAATGTTGTGATTCAACATAAAATCACAATTTAACTTTCTTAATGCACATTCATGTTGCCATTGTGAACTGGTCATCCTGTTGTCTCAAATATATATATAGCTTTTTAAAGCTTTAAAAAGAAGTATCTTTCGCTCACAAAGGCTGCATTTATTTTATTAAAAATATGTGATGAAATCTAAATTTTCAGCATCATTACTCAAGTCTATGAGTCTCAGGGCACCGCAGCAAAAATAGCTGCCACTACTCTGTGTGTGTGTGTGTGTGTGTGTGTGTGTGTGTGTTAAATGCAGAGCACAAATTTCAAGTATGGGACACCATACATGGCTACACATCACTTTCACTTCACTTGTTTCCAATATGTGTGTGTGCAAAGGTTTGTGGGTAATGATGTGTGTAAAGGTGTGCGTGTGAAGGGTTAAATTCCTCCAGTGTCTCCAAGGTCTGGTGTGAATGTCCTGTTTAATGTAAACAGTGAAAGAACACACATACAACAGTGTGTTTAATGAAAGGGGAGGGAGAGGGAAAAATGTGATGTGTAACAGAGCGGGAGGAGAGCGATGATACACAGTGAATTACAGCCTGTGTGTGAGTTTATTTAAACATTAAGCTCTGTGAAACACACACAGCTCTGATCTCAGTCAGATCTCGCAAACACATGGCTGATCTTTAACTCAAACACACACCAGCATCCATCACTTACACATGTCGTGTGATTGATCCAAACATGTTTAAATGCTGAGAAAGTATAAAAACATGTCGGCAGGTAAAAGCTGCTCTGACGTTTAGTTGAACTTTATGAAGAGTTTTGTGTTGGCATTTATAGTCTGTAACAGAAATATGAAACAAGCTGTAAACACTCTTTACCAGAGAGACTATACAAACTAACAAAGAGCTCTCTGTTCTCTGCTCTTCACGTTTGGATTCACAACAACTTTTTAATTTCCATTACCACAGACTGCTGTGTATGAAGAGACATAAATTATATTTACATTGAAGGAGCAGTTCACTCAAAAATAAACATTTGCTAAAAAATGTGCTCACCCTCAGGATACTTCATCAGATTTGTAAACGTAGCACTGCATCAGTGTCTCATCAATGGATGCTCTGCAGTGAATGGGTGCCGTCAGAATGAGAGTCCAAACAGCTGATAGAAACATCACAATAATCCACAGCACTCCAGTCCATCAGTGAACATCTGGAGAAGACAAAAGATGAAACAAATCCAGCATTAAGACCATTTAAACCATTGCTACCATCTAAAATATGAGTTCATAATTCATAATAACGCTTCCTCCAGTTAAAAAGTACATCTCCTGTGGTCTCTTAAATAAAAATCCACCTCATATTTGTTTAGAGCTGTTTTGGCATTGACCACTTTTTCACTGGAGGAAGCGTTATTATGGATCATTTTAGTTAAAAATCTTCTTAATGCTGGATTTGTTTCATCTTCTGTCTTCTCAAGATGTGAACTGATGGACTGGAGTGCTGTGGATTATTGTGATGTTTTTATCAGCTGTTTGGACTCTCATTCTGACGGCACCCATTCACTTATTACTTTTAGCTGCAAAGGAAATATTTTACATTTTCATTTTGTTTTTCACAGTTCAGTTTTGTCAAGCTGTTCATCTAATATATATAGCCAGTTGAACTAAGACAAGTGAATTAAAACAAGTTTTGCTCAACAAGAAACACTCAGGTTAAGATAAATATGATCAGTACATGGTGAATATTGTCATCCAAACTGCCATTAAATGCAACAGCGCCACCTGCTGCTACTTTAATGAGTCTCTGTTCAGTCCAACACTTTCCATTGTCTGGCTGCAGTTTTTATTTTTTTATCTTTGCTGATTTGCTGTGTATTTTAGGTGAGTTGAATACATATTCATAAACCTTCCCTTGTAACTCTTAACTTAAAAACAAAACAAAAAACATATTAGGTCATTGTTTTCTAACAAAAAAAAAAGTACCAGAAACCACTGTGGTAATGCCATCTTTTGACATGATACAATGGCAATTCCAATACCACATTAGAACCAGTGTATTCCTAGAAGTACTGTTATTGGTACTGGTAATAATTCAGTACATTAAAATATGGTAATTTTTCATCTGATACCAGTACAGTACTTTTTCTCAAGCTCTTTGGTCTTCATAATTAATATCTGCATGTTCACTCATTATTAGCAGTAAGCCTTATTCCTATGGGAACGCATAAAGTGGGTTGGGGTTGTTAGTTGACTGTCGCTTAGCTGTGGTTGTGTAGTGTGTGTGTGTGTGTTTTGGAGTGTGTTCAGAACGCCTGCGGCCACTAATTTGGAGGACCAGTAACATTTTAACACGGCTGCAATTTCCCCCATCTCTCTCTCTCTCTCTCTCTCTCTCTCTCTCTCTCTCTCTCTCTCTCTCTCTATCACGTTAAAAACTCCCGGCCTGTCAGCCAACTCCTCTGGTGCGCTTGTCCGGATTTGTGGAATGTGTGGTGTTGAAACTGTGTGTGTGTGTGTTTTCCCTGGTGGGGTGATTGTGCTTTAGTTTATGTCCATTAGTCTCTTTCCTGGAGTCTTAATTCTTGTGCGCTCAGACTGGAGGTTTTGAGCCCTGCAGCTGTGCAGAAACACACACACACACACACTGTTCAACATCCTCGCATTATTAGGGAGGGCTCATCTGAGGTCAAATAAGACTGTTACACTGGGAATAACTTGCGCTTACAGTTTTTCTCGATTGGTTTGGCTCATTTCTTGAAACCGAGATGACATTCTCAAAATAACATGGACAAATCTCCAAACCACCTTGCAATTGTTCACAACAGAATGTCATTTTTCATTGGTTTTATCAAATTGCAAATGCTTTAGTACATGTCTCAAGTGACTCTGTGCTTTTTTTCAAATGATTATGTACAAGTAGCTACAGTTAGCACAATGAGCCCACATTTAGCACATTTTACAAATAAATAGATCTTGCTGATCTAAACTGATTAGTTGATTTTTCAGTGAAATGGTTACTCTCTCCAAAACATATCAGCATGGTTTCATTGTGTAAGTCATCATATGCACAATTGTCTGTTCAACTGTCAAAATTAGTCAAAGATATAATACCATGAAAGAATTTCTTGGAACATTTGATAAATTTATGACAGTACTTGACAATCAATCAGCTTGGAGGTGGAGGGTGTATGAGCATCAGGCTCAAGACCAGAGGGCCCTGCTGCATGCAATGGATGCTGCATGTGAGGACATCACAGGGGATCAATGTAGGGGATGGTTGAGACATTCACGCCGTTTCTTCCCTCGCTGCATCGCAAGAGAAAATATCCGTTGCGATGTGGATGAGAATTTATGGCCTAACACAGAGCAGCGCGTCGATGGCCAGGAGGATGAGGATGGTGGCCAGGAAAGAGAGGGTGACAATGACGACCACTGAAAATATTACTGTACTGTAGTTCTGAAACTTTATTTACAGTATGGTAGGCTACAGTTTTTTTTGTTTTTTGTTTGTGTTTATAACTGTTCACATTTACAGAATCCTGTATATGTTTTCTTTTCACAGTATGTTCTCTAATGTTAACATTTCTTTGTACGAATAAAAATGTTTACAGTTTCCTTGAGTATGAGTGGTTTATTTGAGGCTGATTTTACTGTAAAATCTTTTAGTTTTTATTCATAGTGGTATTCTGTTGCTAGACCTGTGCCTCAGTGACAAAACGTATAAGCATTTTGACTTACAGTGCTTAAACAATGCCAAAGGTATAATGCATTTTGGGGGCATTGACTATTTATATGAGAAGGATATTTAGTTTTGACACATGGATAAACTGTTTTGGGAGAGATATGAGCTTTTGCAGGGGATCCATGGTGTTGTGCTAAACCATCCAGGTTATTTTGACAAAAGCACTAAATGAATGCACATGTGCCAAGGCAATTGAGAAGGATCTGTGCTATTTTGACTGTACTGACCTTTTATATGGGAAAGGAATCTGCTTTTGAAGCATGGAAGAAGAGTTTGGGGAAAGATATTTGATTTTGCTAGTGAGCTATAATGTTGAGCAGAACTGTAAGACTGTTTGGCCAAATGACCTTATGGTTTTGAGAATGTCATCTCGGTTTCAAGAAATGAGCCAAACCAATCGAGAAAAACTGTAATACACACACACACACACACACACAAAGATAGTGTGTGTGTGTGTGTGAAACAAAGAAAAAAGATAGATGAACGAATGAATGAAAGAAAGATAGATAGATAGATAGATAGATAGATAGATAGATAGATAGATAGATAGATAGATAGATAGATAGATAGATAGATAGATAGATAGATAGATAGATAGATAGACAGATAGATAGATAGATAGATAGATAGATGAACGAATTAACAAAAAAAGAAAGATAGATAGATAGATATATAGATAGATGGATGAACGAATGAATTAATGAATGATAGAAAGATAGATAGATGAACGAATGAAAGATAGATAGATAGATAGATAGATAGATAGATAGATAGATAGATAGATAGATAGATAGATAGATAGATAGATAGATAGATAGATAGATAGATAGATAGATCGATAGATAGATAGATAGATAGATAGATGAACGAATGAAAGAAAGAAAGAAAGAAAGAAAGAAAGAAAGAAAGAAAGAAAGAAAGAAAGAAAGAAAGAAAGAAAGAAAGAAAGAAAGAACGATAGATAGATAGATAGATAGATAGATAGATAGATAGATAGATAGATAGATAGATAGATAGATAGATAGATGAACGAATGAATTAATGAATGATAGATAGATAGATAGATAGATAGATAGATAGATAGATAGATAGATAGATAGATAGATAGATAGATAGATAGATAGATAGATAGATAGATAGATAGATAGATAGATAGATAGATAGATAGATAGATAGATAGATAGATGAACGAATGAATTAATGAATGATAGATAGATAGATAGATAGATAGATAGATAGATAGATAGATAGATAGATAGATAGATAGATAGATAGATAGATAGATAGATAGATAGATAGATAGATTCTCTATTATTTGTCACAGCACTTACATGTTTTTGCTCTTTTGTCCTTCTCATCTGTTAAATGATTAAATCTCAATGGAGTGCAAATGTATTCAATCTACGTTCTTTTACATTCGTACGCGCGTGGCATTCACGACGCCGCATACGTCACGACGTGGCCGTAGTTGCCTTAGCAACCGCTCCAGCTTCACCGCCAGTGCGCCACAACATTCCCTGAAGCGGAGGCTGCAGATCCACCGACAGATGACACGGATCTGATATCGACGAAGCGTTTTAAAGCGTTTCTTCACAACCGACTGCGCTCCGTGTAAGTTAACAGAAGCGCTTATTTGATTCTGCAGGAGTAAAGTCCCTTCATGTGAGACGAAGAGATGTCGGTTAGCTTAGCCGTTAGCGCGCTAATCCTTCAGCACAACTGATCAAACTGTCACAGTCTGTCGCCGTAAGACGATGTTTTCTCTTTATTTATTGTCCTCATTATGCACTTAATTCGTTATGCTTTTGTATTTGTGCAGTGTGCATGTTTGTGTGACTACAAGAAGTCCTGTGTTAAACTGCAACGTTAGTAATCTTTAGTACAGATGTCATGTATCGTCTTTAAAAAAACAAAAACAAATCAGATAAAAATGGCTTTAAATGCAATAAACAAATCTCTTAACTGGACCTTTTCAACGAATAAAATTGAAATTAGAAATTAAACGTAAACATAGTGTTGCTGAGTTTTTAAGACCCAGTGAGCTATTACATTGTTACATTGATTTTGTGTTAAATTATAAAATAAATAAAATACAAATTAAACATTTGGATTAAAAAAATGGATTTGATATTAGGCCTAAAATATCTCAGTCTGTCAGACCTGTGCAGTGAAAAGTATTTATTATTTATTATTATTATTAAGTATTTGTTTATTTGATCTGTTTCAATGCAATCATAAACATCAGTTTTGTGTTGATTTATAATTGTTATTTGGACAAAATAATGGAGGCTGACTGTATGATTTCTGTATCTCTTGTTCTTCTTCAGTTGTGATTTCTGCAGCTGATGATATTTAAACAGGTGAAAGATGTCCGGGACAGATGACCCTCGTAAACTCTTCCTCCTGACCACGGCGGGAAACTACTTCAGTCTGGACACACAAGCGTCTCTGTCCAGTTGCCGTCCTCTCGATAACTTCTTAGATGATAGCAATGAGTTCCTGCTCACCGTCAGCAGAGACACAGACGAGCTGCTCTTCTCCAACAAGGTGCTGAGAGCCATATACAGCTGTGATATAGAATTAAGCCACACAATAAATGATAAATAGTTTTTAAAAAGTGTCCGCTGAATGAATTGATGGGAAAGTTTTTTATATATATATTTTATATATATATATATATATATATATATATATATATATATATATATATATATATATATATATATATATATATATATATATTTGATATTATAAAATATATATATTTTATTTGAATTTTATTTTGTTTTAGTAATTTTTTATGCACTCTTGGCATTTTTATGACTTGTTTTTTTAATATTTTTATTAAGCTTTCACTTATTTTTATTTTAGTTTTGTATTTGATCTATCTACACTGTATGATGATTAAATCTCTTATAGCAAGAACATCTGCACTTTGTTGTTTATGATGAGAAATGATAGTATTACTAACTCAATGATAATATTAATTAAAAATAATAATAATCGTCTTGCAATCGACACAACCCAACATCAAAGCATGATTTTTTCACAAAAGAAAGAATGATTTTCATGCAATTAGATACATGCACCAGTATATAAATTAATAACAATATTTACATATTAGCAGTATTTATCTACATATATATAGTTTTTAATACATGGTAATTTTATTACATAGAAAATGCATTTATAATTTTTTTTAATCTATGAATAAATAATGCATAAATTAAACTATTTTTAATACACGCTTCAGTGAGCACTTTTATGTGAGGATGCAATGACTCTTTATTTAACTTGCACTTTAAACTGATTAACTGGCATAAATTAAAAGATTAATTTAAATAAAAAACGAATTCAGTGATTCATTTTCATGTAGCGTGTTTGCTACAAACTTCAGGGAACTTAATGGTCAAATAAAAAGTGCATTAAAATCACTACAGTATTAATGATAATTAGCATAATTTTATATTGCAATATTGCAGTAATGTTCATTAAATCGCAGATGTTCTGTATATCACTCAGCTTCAAACACTCTGAATTATGGCTCATGTTGTCTCTGTGTAGCTGGAGAACATGGACGGCGACGGCAGGGTTCTGCTGTTCTTCAAGCCTCATCCGTGTGTGGTGAGCGAGGAGAACCTGCACCGATCCGTCCTGGTGTCCTCCATGCTGGAGTCTCCCATCAGCACCCTGTACCAGGCTCTGAAACAGGTCTACGGCCCCGTTCTGCTGCAGGTCAGCCGCAAACACACCGGACACGTCTTGCATGGTTGTGAATTTGCTGCTGGGTTTGTAATGCGTGTTGTGTGTGTGTGTGTTTTCTGCAGGATGATAAATGGAGTCAGTCGTTCGACTCAAAGCTCCAGTCTCTGCTCACGGATCTTGAGGTCGGGCTGGGCTCTGTGCTCAGACAGGATTCTGGGGAACGGAGTCATTCAGAGACGGATGTGTCGAGTGAGTTCTCATTCAAATGTGTGCATTTCCCATCTTGTACTTCTTTGCGTTTATACTCCACATACTGGTGTGTGTGTGTGCAGGTATCATGACCCCTCTGGATGAGTTCTGCTTCTGGGCTGATGTCAGTCGCTCTGGACAGCATAGCAGAGACAGAGACAGAGCAGCACACTTCTCTGAACTCTTCACCACCGTTGAGAAGGTGCATACAGCACATGCACATTGTGATTGTGTCGTTCATTTGTTAGTATGTTTGCATGAACTAGTGTTATTTTAGTATTGTTGATATACTATATAATAGTTTTATTTAAGTTATGTGCTTTTTTCTATTAAGTTAAATTTCAGTTTTTCAATTGAATTTTAGTACTTCAACTTTTTATTTCAGTTAGTTGGCAAGTTAACATTTTAATTTTTATTTTAAATTAAATTAGTAATTTTGTTATGTGCTCGTGTGATTTTTTTTTTTAATATTGCTATTCAGCTTACATTTATATTTACTTCATTTTTAGTGGTTTTAGTACTTCAGCTTAAATTTATTTGATCTCAGTTAGTTACAAAGTTAACATTTTAATTTTAGTTTAAGTAATTAGGTTATGTTTTTTTGTCGTTTTTACTATTTAGTTTTAATTTATTTCAGTTTTAGTCTAGAATACTTTAACTTAGTGTTGTCACGGTACCAAAATTTCAGTATTCGGTACCGATACCAGTGAAAATCCACGGTTCTCTGTACCAATTTCGGTACCAAAGCAAAACACTAAAATATGCTAATTAAAAAAAAATAACTTTTTAGCACTAAAAATAAAACCAATGCCATTCTTTATACTTATTTACAATTGTGTTTAAAGTTTTTCTATAAGTAATATAATTATGAAAAACAGTAAACAAGTTTCACCCAAATTTAATTTGTCTTTTAATTTATGAAATTTAAACATTTTATTTTTGGTAAATAAAGGGGATTTGCTATTAAAATTAAAACATGGAAGAAATATTGTGATTTATTTCTTTAAAAAAATAAAGTTTTATAAATTTTTTCAACAGTAGCAGTATCACATACATTTTTACTAAATAATAGTAATATTTCTAGCACAATGCCTTTATGTAAAAATGTACTTTTAGGCCTAATGAATGCATATTTGTCATTTTAACTGAACTTAAGACTGGTGGTGATGCTTAAGATATTTTTGGTCATTGAGGGTTTCTGTAAAAAAAATAGTAATAGATCATATTAATTATTATTGAAAGACAATACTACTACTAATTCTACTATCATACTAATGTATATACAATGCACTATGAATTGATGAGCTGCTTGGTTCATGAATATAAATCACGTTGTCTGCGTTCGGTCAAACTGATTTGCTGAATGAACTCCATTATTTTGACAGGAGAAGACAACAGAATAGTTTACATATAGCGTGTCGATTCAGCGTGGTAAGACTCTCGCTCGCTCTCTCTTTGCATGTGTGAGAAACAGCGCTATCAGTAAAGCGACGGTGAGTCGTGTGCCTTCACAAAGAGTTTACAGAGCATCAAATACAGGTGCGCTATGCATCCATTGAAATGAACTGAAAAGTTTAGATCGCTTGATGGAGAGAGAATCTGAAGCTCAGATGCTGAAATTAATGCAAGCGTCATGCGCTTCAGTCTATGTAGTAAACAAACCCGCACGTCTCTGTCATTCATTAATTCACACAGAGACGCGCAGAACACGGATTCATATTTCAAACAACTTTTGCGGCTTAACATTTACAGATACTGGTCCATATGGAGATTTGATTTGATTAATTTATGCTAACTTTGACAAAGTCCATGACTGTCCATATTAAAATGTAAGTTTCATTTTCATGACTGGATTTTGAGATTCCGTCCTTGTTTTCTGCTTCGCGGAAATCATAGCGCTGAACCGGGTTTGAACGGGACCTCGGTACTACCGGTACTTAAAGAAACCTGGTACCGTCACATTTACATTTCTTTAGTACCGACTTGGTACCGAAGTACCGGGTCTTTTAAAACACTACTTTAACTTCAACTTATTTTCAGTTAATCAAGTAATTTCAGTTAGTTTCCAAGGTAACCGTTTTAATGTAAGTTTTTTAAGGTACTTTTTTATGTGATTTATTCGTTTTTAAATATTTATATTTATCTTAATTTAGATTTATTTCATTTTTCATTTTAACTTAAACTCATTTTATTTCATTTAGTTGCCAAAAAAAAAAATTCTAATTTATTTAGGTTTTTGAGCAATTATGATATGTGCATTTGTCATTTTAATGACTTCAATATTTCTAAATTATAATTTTATTAATTTAAGTACTTCAACTTATTATTGTTTCAATTAGATGACAAGGCAACATTTCTAGATCTAATGTAAGTTTTTTTTTTTGAGCTTATATTTCTATTTAAATTTGATTTGATTTCAATTATTTCAATTCATTTTAAATAGTTTTGAGTTTTAGTTGATAATAACAACACAGTTGTCCATGAGCTGGCTGTTTACAACAATGTTTTCACTTGTTTTATGAGAAAACATCAAACTGTGCATGGTGTGTTTGTTTCAGGACTACAGCAATCTGGACAGTTTCAGTCTGGTGGAGGTACTGGACCTGATTGAGAGCACCCGTGAGACAGTAGATGATGTGTGGAAACAGAATGAGCACGCCCCCTACCCCGAGACACGCATGATCCGACTCATGGATGTCATAGGTGCACAGATCAGACATGGATGCTAAGTGATAATGATGCTTGCCTCAGTAATATTTAGGGCCCTATGAAATCCGTTTAATTTTTTTCTAAATTCCGTTTTTTCCATTTACATTTTTCTGGATTCCATTTTTTTTCTGTTTTAACTCCTTTTTAATGGTTAAATTAAATTGTATTAATCAAAAAAGCATGTCTAATAACTTAAAATCATAACACTTATACATTTTCAAGTTTAACAAAAATTACATGTTTATGGCACTATGAAATGTTTTATTTTTTCTTCCCCATATGTTTTATTACCTAATTCTGTGTTTTAGCATGTCTAATTATTTAAATGCATAAAAACAACTTAATTTGTTAAATGTTTTCTTAAAATAGACTTATGAAATGAGTTTTTCCCCTCTGAAATTCTGTTGTGTATTTACATTTTTATGGTTATCAAGGGAAGCATAAAACATTAATTTAATTTATCGAAAAATTAAGCTAACTTTATTTTTTGGTAAACAAAGGGGATTTACTATTAAAAATAAAACATGGAAGAAATGTTGTGTGATTATTCCTTAAAAACAGAATAAAAATATCGCGATTTGATGTAAGTGCAATTACCTACTTTTGATTAATTCATTCAAAATTTGACAAATTCCGTGACATTCCGCGTTAAACTGTAAATTCCGTTTCGCGGAAATCATAGGGCCCTAAATATATCTGATGAAACACTAATGATGTTCCTGATGTATTTGCGTTTACAGGCGGAGCTCTCGGCAGGTTTGTACAAAGGAAGCTGAGCAGCCTGCACTTGTGGGATGATCCATATTTCACAGTCAGGGAGGGGCTTAAAGGGGGCGTGGCTGCCTGTGAGCAGTGGGTGGCGGTCTGTGAACACCTGACTGGTCAGGTGTGGAAACGCTACTCGCCTCATCCGTGGAGCGGAGAGAAGCACCGCCCACAGGGGCTGCAGAGTCTTGCTCAGCGATTGGAGGAGGTCAGACTGACACCTGTCAATCATCTCAGACAGTATAGTCTGGTGCATTACTTCATGAAGTGTGTGTGTGTGTGTTTCAGGTGCTGCAGGTGCGATCTGTGTGTGAGAAACTGCAGCGTTTATTATCCGGAGGGAAGCTGCAGGTTTCACCCGCACGTGTGTATCAGCCTTTCACAGGGCTCAACCCAATACACTACAACCCTTATACTGAGGTACACGAATGCACAAGATCTTCATCGTCATACTGAATCTTTGATATATCACTCAGCACATCACCGTTTGTGTGTGTGTGTTCAGCCCTTATGGAGAGCTGCAGTGTCTCAGTTTGATCGACTCATCACTCCAGCAGAACAGGAAGCAGCTGGAAAGCTCAAGACCTTCATAATAGATACACAGGACAGTCCACAGCAGGTACACACACTCACACTAGTCTTGTGTATCCAGAGGTTTGGCTTTTTGTCCAAATCACAGCTTATTCTAGCCACTTAGACAGGAAGAAACCTAATGCTCTGAGTTTTGACGTGCTGTGTGCACGTGCTGTGTTTGTGGCTGAGAGCAGATTTCGAATGAACTCTCAGACATACAGATGAGCGCACAGCTGAACGCTAATGCTGTCTTGTCTTCGTTCCAGCTGCTGCAGGTGTTTCAGAAACACAGAGAACTGATCAAACGACCCACAATCAGCAAAGAACTGCAGCCCGAGAGAGAAACGCTTCTGACACGACTGCTGGACTACAACAAGGGTCAGATCACACACACTGAGCAGTACAACACACAGTCACTGAAACCAATCCTCATAAACGCCTGAGGGATCTGAAAAGTCTTGTCCACATTATGAGCCTATAATACCTAAAAATGCTGTCTAGGTAGGCTGCACACTAGAGTTTAGTACATAGCTTTACAAATTACTTATGCCATTGAGTGCTTTTTCTGAACGCTTAATATTCTGTCCACTAATGTAGCTAAGTAGATTATTAAAAAATATATATTACATTTTATAATAATAATACTACTACTAAGGAAAATTTTTGTATAGCAATTTTCACAGGATAAAATACATTAGTAAAATATACAATTTCACAAAATAAGGTGAAATAGAAACAAAGACTGAAAAAAGTATTTCACTCAAAATCTATATCAATTAAATACTCATAAGCAGCTTTAAAAGATTGAATATTTATTGCATTTATTTTAATATTTGTAGTTTTCAATATAATGGTTTCAGTCTTAGTCATTTTGTTATGTGCTTATTCATTTTCTATTTATCTTTATTTTAGTAATTTTAGTATTTAGTGTGATTTATTTCACTTAGTTGCCAAGGAAATTTTATTTAAGTTTTTTACGTTTAAGTTTATATATTGTTTTAGTTCATCTTTATTTACTAATGGGGTTTGATGGTCATCTAGTGGAAAAGCTTGGTACTGCGCCCAAACAAAATCTCACTGAAAGCTCATTTTTTGAGATATCAACCTCAAATTTGGAACATAACTTGTTCAGAATTTTGGTTTTGATTTTCTAGCCATTATAGAGTAAAACATGTTTTGTAAAATATACATTTCATATAAAATATAAAAATGTAAATTTTTATATTTTAGGTTTTCATAAACTTAAACTTCCATAATTGTTTGTTAAAAACGTCTACAAAAATCTGCCAAGTGCCTGCTTTAAAAAGAGACCAACCTTAAGTCTGCGGACCAAAACATGCAAAATTTATAACAGTTTAAGTTTAAAAAGTCTATGCTCAAAAAGGGGAAGTGACAGTTAACAGGTTAAATGAAGGAAAATGATTATAGTTTTAGTTGATTTGAATGACTGATGCTATCTTTCGCTGTTGTTGTGCAGGACTGCGGGTGGATTTTGAGAACCGCTGTCACGGGGCTCCAGGAGAGAAAACCGGTCCTCTAGCAGGACGAAACCTTCCAGAGGTCATCAACAATATTGTGTGGGTCAGACAGCTGCTGCTTAAGGTGTGGACACACAGAGCATCTTCATCAACACATACTAATGTACAGAAGCCTTTAAATGAACCATTTAATAGAGAATTGAAGGAGGCGAAGGACTTGAATCGCACAGGAGTTACAGCAGCAGAAGTGTGTGTGTGTGTGTGTGTGTGTGCAGGTGGAGGACTCTCTGAAGATGGCAGACGCGTTGCTCTCCGACCTGTCTGGGTTTCGGCCGCTGCTCCGTTTCTGTGATGAGCTTCAGGAGCAGATGAGATTGTACGAGCAGGAGCAGTTTGAAGACTGGAGCAGAGACCTGCTGTCAGGACTGTCTGACCCCAAATCTGGAATCAGGTTAACACACACACACACACACACACACACACACCAGACATGTAGACATACTTTTAAGGTCATCCCATAGACTTCCATTGCTCTAAACGAAGAAAATTCCCCATTTAATATGCCGCACCTGCATTGTTGTGAGAAAAACCCCCAGATATCATTGTTTAAGTCATGTTTTATTATTACATTTAGAAACGAAATGTTTACAAACATTATAAACACTATAAATATGTATTTTCCCTTCACACTGCCAAAAATTCTAATGGTATTCAGAACTGGGTTATTTTTGTTAACTATCTAAAACCAAAATTAAAACCATAAAAACTTTTTTGTTACTTGAAATATAATAAAAATTAACTGAAAAAAAAAAAAACCTTTGTGGGCAAGGCATTTCTCATTTTCATTTAAATAAAAAAACAAATACACTAATAAATACAAACATACTGTATACAGACATAAAAAAAACTATTGAAAATGACTTAAAATATAACTAAAATTAAAGTAAAAACAGAACATATAAAAATAAAATAAAATATTAACAAAAACTATACCATAGTTTAATCGGATTCAGAGCAAAACAATAATGAAAAATACAGTAAATAGCATTTATTATAAACATTTATCATAAACGGCAAACCTAAACTAATCCAAATTTGTGTTTTGCATGCTTGACGTTTAATGTAAGTTTCAGATGATAAACTTACATGCTGGGAAATACAATAAATGTCACAAAAACACAACTTTATTATTTCTTCCCAAACATTCACCCGCTTGGTCAAAGTTTCATCTTTCATCTTTCACTCAGTTAGCCTTGTGTCAGATTTGTGGAGTGAGATCTGTCCTGTGTGTGTGTAGTTTGCAGGCCAGTAATCGTGTCATGGAGTTGGATCACATGGACGGTAAACTGAAGATCCAGTACTCGGACCGGCTGGTGAGTTTACTCCGAGAGGTTCGGCAGCTGTCCGCTCTGGGCTTCACCATCCCTGCTAAGATCCAGCAGGCGGCAAACACTGCCGACAAGTTCTACAGACAGGCCATCATCCTCAAACAGGTGTGTGAGCGCACACACACACACATAACTTAAACTAGCAGTATGACTACTAACCGAACAACTTAATCAGTTCATTCAAATCAGTGAAACGAATCACTGATTTCAAAACTTGATTGTTATTAAAAAAGTTGATCACTATTGCAGCTAGCTACCTTTTTTTTTAAAGCATGACGTAGTTTGTAGTTTGAAGTAGCTTCCCTCATCAAATATAGCATTGTATTAAAGTGTTTGTGTGTGTGTTTAACAGGTGGCTCATTTCTACAACACCATTGATCAGCAGATGATCCCTTCTCAACGACCCATGATGCTCGGCTGTGCTCTGGCCTTTGAACAGGTCATCAAGGTAACTCTTTTGTTTCTACTGCTGTGAAACTGTATTTTACAGAGATGCATTCCTTTCAAAATTTTGGGGTCGAATCATTTTGAATGTTTTTTTTGTAAGAAGTCACTTCTGCTCACCACGACAGCATTTATTTGAACAGAATACAGTTAAATATTGTGAAATATTTTTGCAATTAAAAAAAAACAGTTTTCTATGAGAATATCTGTTAAAATGTAATTAATTTCAGCTGAATTTTCAGCATCATTCCTCCAGTCTTCAGTGTCACATGATCTTCAGAAATCATTCTGATATACTGATTTGAAGAAACATTTTTGTGGAAAGTGATACATTGTATTTTTCAGGATTCACAGATGAACAGAAAGTTCAAAAGAACAGGATTTATTTGAAATAGAAATCTTTTGTGACATTATAAAAGTCTACTTTCACTTCACAGATTAGTAGTGCATGCTAAAGTGTGTTCATGCAGTGTTTTGAATGTCACAGTGAAATAAACTGATCACTTGGTCACATAAATAAAACCATGCATCATCTGTCTGTTGTCTGATATGTGTTTTGCAGCAGAATCCATGCTCTCAATCCCGTGACGAAGGCGGAAAACTCCAGATCACGTGGGAGAATCCTAAAGAGCTGGAGCAGTACATCAGTAAACTGCAGAGCGCCGCGGAGAGACTCTCCACAGAGAACCGCAAACTCAGGAAGTGGCACACCGACTTCACCGACAAGGTGATCGTCCTCTCTCCTCTTCCTCAGGCCTTCCTCCTGATAGAAACATTAATTCAGATTAGCATGGAAGAGCCATTGTGTGTGTGTTTTGTAGGTGGTGAGTCTGATGGGAGTGGATCTCTTGCGTCAGCAGCAGAGGTGGAAAGATGCTCTTCAGGATCTCAGGACTGGATTCGCCACACTAGAGTCTCAGGTGATCATGATTCTTCATATCTGCTGTCTGCAGAGCGCCTCTGTTTCCAGTGCACAAACTCTTTTCTGCATCTGCTCTAAATCTGGGTCACTTATGTTGTACGTTTGGGAACGCAGCTTGTGCCAACCATCTTCTAAACTTCCCAAATGAGTTTTGACAACAAAAGACAAGGACATTCTACGCTTTTCCAAAATAAAAGTGTGATGGTTTTAATGTTTGATAGTAAAGAAATTGAGACGGCCATAAATATTAGTATTGTAATTTTACAGTTGTATATTACAGTATATGTCTTATCTGCTTGATATTTATTACAGTGATTTCTAAAACTATTTTATTTCATAATAATAATAATAATAATAATTAATATAATGCACTCAATTTAAAATAAATGAACTGAATATGCACAATTTGGCCAAAAATGTTGTGATATTACGTCAGTATTACAGTATAAAAAATATTAATAATAATAATTATGATTTTTATTTGTAGTAATAGTTCTAAATTAAATAAAATGACTCTAAAATTAAAACCTGTGTATGCACAATTTGGCCAGAAATTTTGTGATTATTATATCAGTAATACTGTATAAAAATATCAATAATGATAATGATGATTATAATAATAATAATTATTTATTTGTAATAGTAGAAGTAGTAGTGTATTAACTAAAATATACAAAATCACTGTAAAATAAAAAATCAATTATGCACAGTTCGCTATTACTATATGAAAATATTGATGATAATATAATAATCATCATCATCATTATTATTATTATTCATAGTAGTAATACTAGCACTTACAGTAATAAATAAAACAATAATTGTATAATAATCACTCTAAAATAAAAAATGGAGCATACACAATTTAGAATTTTATATATAGTCTATATATATATATATATATATTTATATATGTATATATATAATTATTAAAAAAATGTTGTAGTCATATTGATATATTATAACCACAACACTTTTGGCCAAATTGTGCAAACTTGCAAACAATCACAGCATTTTTTTTTTTTTACATTTTAAATCACAGTTATGATTTTTTTTAGGCAAATTGCAACATTCTTACGTGGTGTAAGAATTCCTGTGGTGTAGACAGTTCATAGACAGTTCACTGGGCCTTGGAATAGTCAGTGTTTCTGTCAGACTCTTTAAATGTGTGTGTGTGTGTGTGTTCAGGGGTTTCGTGCAGGAGACATGAGGGCCTGGCGGCAGCACTGGAACCATCAGCTGTATAAAGCTCTGGAGCATCAGTATCAGGTGGGACTGGAGGCCCTCAACAAGAACCTGCCGGAGATAAACATCGACCTCATCTTCAAGTAAGAGCCGCACTCCTCTTCTAAAGGAGCAGTTCACTCACAAACCCTCCGAAACATTTAAAATCGTGTGTTTCTCCAGGCAGGGGCGGCTGCAGTTCCGTCCTGCGTTTGAGGAGGTCAGAGCAAAGTACTACCGCGAGATGAAAAGGTTCATCTGCATCCCGAACCAGTTTAAGGGCGTGAGCGAGACGGGAGAGGAGCTCATATTCACCTGCATGATCGAACGCAACGCCAGCGGCTTCCTGACCATCTTCAGCAAAGCCGAACACCTCTTCAGTCGACTCACACACATGCTGGACAAGTTTAAGGTACCCCTAGTGAGCTGTAATGTCATAGATCAGGTTTGAGAAGGTTCTTCTATTTCTATTTATACATTGCTATTTACACATTACAATACATTGCAACATGCTTTTAAAATTAGTTGAGGCAAATGTTAATTATGAATACAGTTCTAGACAATTAATTCATGGTGGATTCCAGCTATATTAAAATATTAGAACACAAAGGGCATTTCTGCACGTAAAGGTCATGCACTGAGGTCATTGTACAGTGATGTTCTAGAAAACACTGTAAACACCCCCCCCCACACACACACACACACACACACACACACACACACGTCTACATTACACCACAGACATCACTTGTGGCTTAAAACCATGCGGACTGCATCCCGAGACATGATGCCCAAAAATGCAGTTTTTTTTATTTTTATGAATCTAATGTAAGTTTCTATTTATTGTTGTGTTTTAGCACTAATGCATTTCCATTAATTCAAAAGCAGTATGCCACAGGTTGTTCTTGTGCCACTTTAATGCGGTCACGGGGAATCCCGGCACACTCGCACACAAACTCACTTCTGATTTCTGCGCCCACCTCGAGGGGAAACGAGCCGAACGCTTCCTCTTTAGCAGCACAGATGGGAAACCTCACACGAGCCTTTCTGTCTCAGATCTGTGTCTCTGTTCATAGTAGCTGTCTGATTATTGGGCCGTGCATAACTCTCTGTACACCGACAATGATCTGTCCTTATACTCTACAAGCCTACTGTATGCAAAACACACCCTAGAGTTTCTAATGAGTGTGCTCTTTCCAAATCTGGAATGACAGCTCAGCGTTTTGCTCATTTCTCCACTTCGAGAGAAAACGAAGACCTAATAAATGCTTTTTTGGAGTGGTTTATTTCAGTTTTGATGGATTGGGAGATTTTTATGTGGCTAATAACAGAAGAGAAGTGAAAGCCTAATTTTGGAGATTTCCAGCGTGTGCCAAAATAACACATAATTAGCATATACTCTGTTCATATGAGTTTAGTAGCTGTATGAATGGGTTTCTTCAACTTTTGACCCTTTAGAAAATAAAGTCCTTTAAGGGAGTGAGCGCTTGACTGCACTTGATACCAAAGTGATTTATTGCACTAAAGTATGATCTTAAAATCAATCTTTGAAATGTTTGGATGTCACCGTGATTTCTGAACTGTGCCGGTCAAACAATATGGAAAAATGTGTGTCTTTGATGGTTTTTGATGTTCTTGGGAGAAGTGTTATTGTTTAGTATTGTAACTAAAACCACTAAACAGTCGTTTAAAATAAAATAAAGAAATATATCAAATAAATAAAATAGTAGATTAAAGGTTAAAAAAATGTTGCCTTGGCAGCTAACTGAAATAAAACAAGTTTAATTTGAAATGCTAAAAAAAAACTATTTAAACATATTTAAATATGTTAATATTAGTATGTAAATAATACTTTTTGGGATGTATTTCTGTTAATTTGACTAGTTTGTAAATTGTGTTATTTTCACTCGTTTGTATTGCACAATCTTTGACATAAAAAATATGGGTAGCATTTTCTACCCCGCCTTTTTTTGTTTTAAAGTTGAACAGCCTGTTTATTTAGCCGAATGATTATATACTATTTACATTAGGCATAGACATATTTCTCCTTGACATCTGCAGTCAACCTGTTCAGAGCTACAGCTAATGGATTTCATGTTGAACACAGCTCATATGAAAATCCATGAGTGATTTATGCATGTGATCCGAGATGTTTGCGTGGTTGATTTGATGTCCTATGCGTGTGTTCAGGACTGGGTGGTTCTGGGGCAGGTGGATGTGGATGTTCTGGTGGAGAAACACCTTCACAACGTCCAGGACTGGGAGAGGAACTTCAGAGCTCTCAAAGCCAAAGGAAAAGAAGCCGAGCGGCTGCCCAGGTATCTGTGTGTGATCATATACACCGTGAGTTTGAGAGCATGTGACGTTTATGACTGTGTGTGTGTGTGTAGCACAGAGAAGGTGGACTGCATCACGGTGAACTGTGAACCTGTCAGAGGGGCTGTGGACGATCTCATCCAGAGGCTGTTTGACGCTCTGCTGACGTCCCTGAGGAGATCCATCCAGGGTGCGATCTCAACACACACTATACAGCGCTCATGGAGTTTAAAGACCACACGTGCATCCTAACTAGTGCTGTTACTGTTAACTAAAATTAGAACTATTGTAGTGGTTGAAATAATGTCAGACAAACTGAAATAAAGTGGACCCTTTGCACAGATAGTGATGAAGTATTTCCCCAGGTGTGTAAGAAAGGGTTTTAATATGTTTTAATAATAAAAAAAAGAAGAAAATCTAATGTACTTTTTATAAAACTATACTTGTATTTTTTTTTAATGTTCTATTAATTTGGGATTAAATTACAGGAAAAGGGTTCATCAGTTTTGTTTGTATTTTTAACAAAATTAAGAGAAATAATCCTAAACAGAAATATTAGGAAAACAAAAACTAATAAAAATTAAACAAAACACATTAGGAATATTATAAAAACAAAAATAAAATAAAAATTATAAAAAAATAAACAAAAATAAAGCTAAATGGAAATATATAAAAAACTATGACAAAAGCACATAATAAGATATTAAAAATGTCAAAAAGCACATTACAAAATCACCAAAGCAAATTAAAATATACCTAAATAGAAATGTTAAGAAAACAAAAACTAATAAAAATTACAAAACAAACTAGAAAAATTACAAAAGCATAAAATAAAATATATATATTATAAACTAAATAAAAAATAAACCAAAATAAAAATAAAGCTAAATGGAAAAAAAAACAATGACATGAGCTCATAACAATAAAAAATACTAAAACAAATAAAAATAAATATAAAGATAAATATATATATATATATATATATATATATATATATATATATATATATATATATATATATATAATACTCAAAATGGTAAAAGTTCATAGTAAAAATAATTCTAAATATTAATAAATGTTATGATAG
The DNA here is from genome assembly GCF_963082965.1 of Carassius carassius. Taxonomy (NCBI): domain Eukaryota; kingdom Metazoa; phylum Chordata; class Actinopteri; order Cypriniformes; family Cyprinidae; genus Carassius; species Carassius carassius. The sequence continues at coordinate 1,515,242 of NC_081795.1, forward strand.
TATCTAAACAGATCCTAACAGGCACAAACTCTTACAGACAGATCTTTGCAGTGGAGTTCAGTAAATCAGATGGTTTAACATCGACCTCTGCTGGTCATGTGTGCACTGTGTGTTTACATATTTAATACTGCCCTCCTGTGTGTGTGTGTGTGTGTGCAGGTCACATTCAGGTCATAGACTCTTTCTTAAGCAGTTCGATGGAGACGTTATCCTCACGTCCTGAGAGCATCGATGAGATCGGAGAGGCCAATGCCAAACATGGCCAATTACAGACCCAGAAACCCGAGGTACATCACCATCAGCATCACAAACCTCCCTTAATTTGCTATCAGGTGTCTGAAACGAAACCTTGCGGTTCTGTGAATGTACATGTGGCACGGCAGAGTGTACAGAGAATGGGATTGTGCTGAAGTAGACGTGTGAATGTGTGCAGATACTGCCTCAGTTCCAGCAGGCGGAGGAGAAGAACAGGCTGCTGCGCTCCGTGGCGGGTGGAGGACTGGACTCCATCAGCTCCCTGAGAGCCAGATGGGACAAGTTTGAGCTCATGATGGAGAGTCATCAGCTCATGATTAAAGAACAGGTACATTTTTCAGATTTTCCACAATAAACAGCTGAATTTTACAATATATTTGATTCATGTGTGAAACGTTTTTACCTACAAGATGCTATAAACGTATTTTATTTCAGCTAGATGCCAAAGGCAATATTTCACATTTTCATTTAGTTGGCATACACAAATTACTCAAATTAAAACTGAAATGCAAATTAATAAAAAAATAAAAATACATTTTAAAATTACAAAACACTTACAAAACTTTAAAATGAAAATGGAAAATATACATATTGATTTCCCACAATATCCAGCAGAATTATATTTGTCTTTTTTTATGTAATGCAATAAAATACTGTTTACCCACAAAATATCATGAACCAGATTTATTATTAAGTAAAACTCAAAATATCTGTAAGAAATTAAAATGAACGCTTACAGAAATTATTTTTCAGTTATTAATTTCAAGGAAAAAAATTCACATTTTCACATTTTTCATGTAGTTGAATTACTTAAAAATAAAATTAAAAAAAACAAAAACACAACAAAATTTCTAAAACTTTAAAATGAAAATATAAAAATAAAAACTCATTCAAAATATTTACAATTATTTTAAAATCTAAGCAATATTTCATTTAGTTGTAGGATGTAAATTCTACAATACAAAACAATATACATAAAAAAAAGTAAAAAAAAGAAAAATAAATTATATAAATAAATATAAATGATAGTTTATCAATGATACTAAACTAACAGTCATGAACAAGCAGTCAGTAATATTTCAGGAAGTCAGATTCAGTGAGACTGATTGTAAATGAATCTCTCAGGTGGAAGTGATGAAGGGGAACGTGGAGTCTCGGGTGCAGGTTTACCTGCAGGACCTGCAGAAGTTCAGAGCTCGCTGGGACCAGCTCAAACCGGGGCATGACATCATCGAGTCAGGTGACCACGAGACTCTGCAGCGCTGCGTCCAGAACATCCACGACAGACGAGCCGAGTTCAGCGAGCTGGAGAACACGCGCAAGAAACTCATGTGCGTGACTTGACTCCTGTGCAGACTCGCATGCAGAGAAACGCCTGTGGTGTTACCGCAGTAAACGTGTGTGTGTGTGTGTCGCAGGGAGGACTGCGAACACTTTAACCTGAGCCCTCCTGACGTGTCTCTGGCGACCGACACGCTGCGGGATCTGCAGGAGTGTTCAGAGATGTGGGAACTTTATGAGCAGTTTCAGCAGGGACTGGATGAACACGCAGAGCAGGACTGGATCTCCTTCAGGTCATCAACTATTGTCAGATACACAGAAACCCCAGGGTCTTCACTACGACCCGTCGAAACTGTGACAGAAGGAGTAGCATGCACATTTGAGAAAATACACATTTTACAAAATGCATTTGTATTTAATCATAAATTCAAAATAATAAAAAAAGGACAACATAGAATTTCTGAAAAAAAAATAAAATAAAAAAAAATAATAAAAATGTATATTGTCCTATTATTGTAAAAATATTAAAGTTGATCATTGATTAGACATGCTTTTGGATTATTAAAATGTATATGAAAAAATTAAAATGGATAACAGAAAAAAAACTAAAACTGATCTCATAGGACCCTAAAAGTGTAATTTGTTAAACCTTTAATGAATTGTCGTTAAATTGTATGAGTTTTCGATTACAAAGATTTAATCGAACTGTTAAAAGAGAATCCAGAAAAATAAAAGTGCTAAACAAAATGTGGGGAAAAAACAACGCTGAATTTGGGAATAAATACAATCGGGATTTCTTCAGATGTTCTTTGTCTCTGTGTTTCCCCTGCAGGAGTAAGACTCACATGTTCGAGGAGTTTCTGTTCGCGTGGCACGACCGTCTGAGGAAGCTGCAGGAGCACAGCAGCATGTCTGTCAAACTGCAGAAGGAAGTGGACAGATACAAGGTCTGACGGCTGGATTATTCCGGTTCTGTTGTGTTGAACGTGTGAGACGGGTCATGTTCAGTCCCTCGGAGTGTTACAGTTGAAATCAGTGCTGATACTAACCTTAACTAGTGTGGCAGAAGATTACACTTTTTTCCAACATTTTGTCCTGCTCTGTGTTTTCATACAAAATCATGTTTTTCTTTCACATGTAAAAAATCTAACAAAGCAGTGCTTCTTATGGATAGAGAACATATATATCTATCAAAATTATTGCAATATCTAACATCTGATGTATTTCTGTGTCATAACACAAGCATAAAAAAGCAAAAAAATTAGCATAGATTTGATGCAAAAATAAGCCACTATATTTTAATAAATACGCTTTATAAGTATTAAGTATTTTTATTTATTTATATAATTTTTCATATAATGAATTCTCTTTCTTTCTCTTACTTCGACTGGGTCATATAATTAATTGAAGTTATAAATACAAATAGCTGTAATATATTTAGCTAGTTTTTGTATTAATGAATGAAGTTATAATGTCTGTAGTGAAGTACTTAAATGATTCGATATATGGTTGTTGTTCAGTTATATTTCTATAATTGTCTAATATTTGTTGCTGGGTGAACAGGTGTGTTAAGGATGCAGCTGTGTGTTTTAGGCCGTGGTTCCAGTGTTGAAGTACGTGAGAGGAGAGCAGCTCTCTCAGGAACACTGGCTGGATCTGTTCAGGCTCGTCTCTCTGCCCAGAGGAACCACACTCGAGAGACTGCAGTTCAGAGACCTGCTGAAGGTCACTGACAACATCATCGACAGAGCCCTGGAGCTCAAGGTGCACACACACACACACACACACACACACACAGACGCACACAGATGCACACAAACACACACACACACACACACACACACACAAACACAGACACACACACAAACACAGACACACACACAGACGCACACACACACAGACGCACACACACACAGACACAGACACACACACACACACACACACACACAGACAGACGCACACACACACACACACACACACACACACACACACACACAGACGCGCGCACACACACACACACACAGACAGACAGACAGACAGACAGACACACACACACACACACACACACACACACAGACACACGCACAGACACACAGACAGACGCACACACACAGACAGACAGATGCACAGACACACACACACACACGCACACACACACACACACAGACGCACACGCACACACACACACACAGACAGACGCACGCACACACACACAGACACACACACAGACAGACGCACACACACAGACAGACAGATGCACAGACACACACACACACACGCACACACACACGCACACACACAGACAGACGCACACACGCACACACACAGATGCACAGACACACACGCACACACAGACAGACACACACACACACACACACACACAGACACAAACACACTCATGTACACGCACACACTCATGTACACAAACATTCACACCCACAGACACACACACCCAGACACGCAAACACACACGTACACATACACACACAGACACACACACACACACACACTCTTGTACACACAAACACACATGCACACACACACACACTCATGTATGCACACACACACACACACACTCATGTACGCACACACACACACACACACTCACGTACGCACACACACACACACACACACTCACGTACGCACACACACACACACACACACACTCATGTACGCACACACAAACACACACACAAACACTCATGTACGCACACACACACACACACACACACACACAAACACACATCATATCCCTCAAGAGTCCTTCATAAACAAGTCACATGCACATGACACCTCCAATAGTGTAACTGTTTTGCCATTCTGAGAGCTGTTAACGATATCTGGTGTGTTATGAACATTATCTGAGCTTTACAGGCATTTTAAAACTGTATCTAGTAGAGCCCGACCGATATGGATTTTTGGGGGCCGATGCCGATATTAACTCGAAAAGAGCCGATTTATAAGCCGATATTTTGATTTTAAAAATAATCTGGATATTAGACCCATTTCCTATAAACTGCACATACACAACATTCAATAGCAAAATATCTGCCTGTTCTATGTATGTGGGCTGTATAAACCATTTTCCAGAATGGATTATGTTAAAAAAAAAGCCTTAGATTACAGTCTCAATGACTAAACAATTGCACATCAAAAGTATATATTTTTTTTAATGATCAAAAAACAGACTGGTTTTAAACATTTAACACTTTTACTTTCTTCCAGTTGAAGCTGGTTTTAACAGTCTGTGTGTGTACTGTAAATAAATTATAATACTAAAGTTAAAGTATTTGCAGAAGTAGTCCCACACTTTGCTGCTACAGCATTCACCTTTTTCAGCCATCTGTAGGCAGAAAGAGAGACAGAGAAAGAATAAGCATGTGTATTAATAATATCACCATGTATCATTACTCATGTCATCATTAGAATTATAATAATAATAAACTGGGATCTCCTACATAGGCAAAAATGAGAAATATATATATATTTTTTTATTTGTCAAGCAATAGGTATTACCTACTTATATTTAACAATATTATTTCAACATTTTCCTGTTATGTCTGTAAAGCTGCTTTGAAACAATATGTTAAAAAAAAAGCGCTAGTTCAGCTCACATTTATTTACATGTCCCCTCTGGTTTAATCATTTCTGACGCACCTACTGTAGTTACTGTAACTACACTATATTTGCTCTCACAGACACATTCACAACAGACCCGTATATCTTCTCCTCTTCTCTTTGTGCAGTCTGAATCAAAACATCGTCTTGCCTACTATTACCGGAAGATTACGGAATCAATTCGAAGTTGAATGGTTAATATTAGTGTCATGAACACACCGCTGTCAATTTTGAGAAGAACCACCTTCAAACAAGTTAATAGCAAGCATTTAAGGGGCCTGCTAAAAAGGAAGCTATATAAGCGTTAGAGTAACGTAACCAGCCTGAATTCACCAAATTGTTCTCTGGACCTGAGGGTAGCCTCTTCTTCCTTGCTTCTCTCTTAATTCTCATCAGCAGGACTAGCGCTATCGCTCGCTTCTTACAACGGGACTGATACATGTTTGCTCCTGACCAACAGGAGGAGGAACAGACTATGAAAGAGCTCCCGCTAAACGTTTTTAAAACTCCGCCTACGCCATAGCGCAGCGCAAATCGCGTTGTATCTGAAGGGCAACGCTGAACCCAGCGGCAAGCGCCGTGCATACCGCGTACTGTGTGAAAGGCCCAATTACGCGGGAAACACACCGCAATAGAATAAGAATAAGTTAAACGCTAACGTTATAGTTTGACCTCCTATTAACGTTCGCGCTCTTCCACTGATAAACATGGTATTAGCTTTGTGGCTAATCTTATATAGCAATGCATTAGCGGCTGTAAGTGATGTTACAGAATATTTAGAAGTGATAATGATAGGACCGTTAGCTAGAACTACCACACAGTTTTTATATACAGGGTATGAACTAAATCTACAATCATTTCACATGACGAACGACAGACTCACCATCAAAACACATCTCCTTCATCTTGGCTGATCGCTTTCTTCTGTAGTGGACTTCTGGCGCTGTTGTTAACTCTGGAGCTGCAGAGCTCCCTCTGGTGGGCACACTATGCAACGCTCATAACATGAGTGAAGCATGAGACTCTGTTTCTCATGTTTCATCGGTCGGGCTCTAGTATCTAGGTCATAAACTCTGACGGTAATGGCTTCTCTGTCTGTGAGCAGGATCTGAACAGTCGTGCTCAGGCCGAGGTCACCATCCGTGAGGCCCTGCGTGAGCTGGAGCTGTGGGGCGCTGGCGCCTGCTTCACCCTGACGGACTACACAGACAGTCAGGGCGGCTCTCTGCGCCTCATCAAGGACTGGAGGGACGTGGTCAACCAGGTGGGCGACAACCGCTGCCTGCTGCAGTCGCTCAAAGACTCGCCCTATTACCTGCGCTTCCAGGACAAAGTGTCACTGTGGGAAACCCGTCTGGCCGACCTTGACGAGTACCTCCAGAACCTCAACACCATTCAGAGGAAGTGGGTCTACCTGGAGCCCATATTTGGGCGTGGGGCTTTGCCACGGGAACAGGCCCGCTTTCAGAGAGTGGAGCAGGATTTCAGGTGAGCGGGGAGGAAGGAAGGGGATGCTGGGACAGGTGTGAGAGATACGAGTGTAGATTCGCTCACCTGTGTGTGTGTGTGTGTGTGTGTGTGTGTGTGTGTGTAGGGCCATCATGTCAGACGTCCAGAGGGACAGCAGGGTCACGTCTCTCAGCACTCGAGCAGGAATCAGGAACTCCCTCGTCACCATCCTGGACCAGTTACAGCGCTGCCAGAAATCCCTCAACGAGTTCCTGGAGGTGAAGCCTTTCAATATGTAATCCAACTATTTATGTGTGTTAAATATAGTTAAAAAATTAAAAAAGAAATTAGTGACTGATAAAAAAAAAAGATACATATATAATTATTATTACTAATATATGCATATATATATTAAAATATATAATAGATTAAACATGTTAAATATATTAAATAACATATTACCATCTTAGCAAAAACATAAAAAGCTATGAAAAAATAAAACAGCAAAAATAACAAAAACAATAAAAATTAAATTAAATTTATGCATTTAGCAGACGCTTTTATCCAAAGCGACTTACAGTGCATTCAGGCTATCAATTTTTACCTATATTATTATATTTTTATCTATAAAAGGCACTGCGGTAAAAAAAACTTGTATACAAACAAAAATAATTTTTTGTTAGTTTTGCTGGTTTATTTTACTTTTATGCACTTATGCTTTTTTTGCTTTTCCCATGTCTATGGTATGACGGTAGAAATAATAAATATAAAAATGTTTAAATTAATATAAATATAAAAGTATGTTAAGTTATATTTTATATTCATGATTTAATATTTTAATGAGACTTTCTTTCCGCCTGCAGGAGAAGCGTTCTGCATTTCCTCGGTTTTACTTCATTGGAGACGACGATCTACTGGAGATTCTCGGACAGGCCACAAACCCTACTGTCATACACACACACCTGAAGAAACTCTTCGCAGGTAACACACACACACACACACACACACACACACACACACACACACACACACACACAAGCAGCTGCATGTAGAGACGTGGGGTGACTGTGTGTTTAAGGCATCAGCAGTGTGGAGTTTGATCCGAGTTTTCAGAGCATCACAGCCATGAAGTCCCAGGAGGGTGAGACCGTGCCGCTCCAGAACACCGTCAGCATCTCCAACGACGTGGAGGTCAGAGGTCATGCTGTCTGTGTGTGTACATGACTGTAGTCTCGTGGTTTAGGCTTATGGTGTGACATGCTGCTAATTAAATTACATTATATAATTGTGTGTGTGCATTTTATATTTGATTCATTTAGATTTAATATTCCTTTAATTTTTTGAGGTGGTGTCAGGTTTGAGATATATTTAAGAATATTTTATATATAAAAACTTTTTAGTTATTGATACTTAATATTTTATTCTTATTCGTTTTGTGGGTTGGTGTCAGTTTTGATATATATTTATATATTAAATATTTTATTTATAAACATTTTATATTTAATACTTTTTTATTTAATATTTAATTTTGTGGGTTGGTGTTAGTTTTGATATATATTTATATATTAAATATTTTATTTATAAACATTTTATATTTAATACTTTTTTATTTAATATTTAATTTTGTGGGTTGGTGTCAGTTTTGATATATATTTATGTATTTTATATAGTAAACATTTTATTTTTAAACGTTTTAAATTTAATTCTCTTTTATTTAATATTTAATGTAATGGGTTGGTGTCAGGTATCTATTTATAAATATATGTAAAACCTGACACAACATACAAAATTAAATTAATATTAAATATGAAAGAATAAAATTGTTTTTCATATATAAAAAGTTTAATATATTAAATATACTGTATATATTTTATTGTTTTATATTTAATATGTGGGTTGGTGTCAGGTTTGGCTGAGCGCTCTCTCCACAGAGATGAAAAACACTCTGAAACATCTCCTGTGTGACTGTGTGGATGCTGCAAAGAGAGGAAACGTGGATCCCACGCGCTTTCCTGCTCAGGTAACACACACACACACACACACACACACACACACACCTCTTCAGAAACACCCAGAAGTCTGTGTGTTTGATCCCAAGTGACTGTGGAGTGACTCTGTTTCCAGGTTCTGTGTCTGGCAGAGCAGATCCAGTTCACTGCGGATGTGGAGAACGCCATCCGACAGCAGAACCTCCATCAGCTGGAGCTGGAGCTCACCACCAAACTGGAGAACTACATCGGCGTAGACACCAACATGGACGACACCGCAGGTACACCGACTCTATCATATCATATAGAGACTGCCATACCGATGATAAGCTCTGGATGTTTTTACTCAATAAGGTACAGTCAGTCACACAGCAGGAATAAACACAGCAGCAGTAGCCTGTTCTGTGTGTCTCTGTGTGAATGAAATCAAATATCTGACCAACACCTGACTCTGTGTGTGTGTGTGTGTGTGTTACCTCACTTTACTCAAATCTGCTGAAAGTGCTTTCAGAAGTTGTTCATAAATACAATTATAACTTCATATTTACATCTAACAGTGCTATACATTTTAGGTTTCAGGTTACAGTAGTAGATTAAACACTAATGGACATGTTCAGGTTATATTTTACACCAAAATCAAACTAAATAAAAAAAAATCTGTATATTTTGCATTAAGAAAGTGAAGCCTATTTTCTAATTATTATATATTTTTTGCACTGTGACAGTATTTTACATGAAACGCACCACTGCATCTTGGAAAGAAAAATGGAATATAATTATATATTTATACAAAATGTCCCCAATTCCTTTGAGGATGTCATCAAACATGATAAAAATTACTTATTTGTCATTTATAATTATGTAATTAATTAAACTGTTATTTAATATAATTATAATTATATTAAATAAAAGGTGTGAGGTGTGTCCTCATTTTAAAATAGTGAATGTGTTTGTGTTTAGATGGCACTGCTCTGTCTTTTTAATTTCTTTAATGTTAATTTTATTGGGAATTTTTTTCAGACTGCAGGCAATTTTTGAAGGAAGCCTTTAATTTTTTGGCTGCATGTTTACAGCGTTCGCTAACTGTCAGTTTAATCAAATGAATAAAGCGATCTGAATAGCCATAAAGCTCTTTAGTCCATTCATGAGCTCAGGGGTTTATTCACTGCGATCCGCTATAAATTCAGGTTAATGGAGCCTCTGATGACTCTCACTGTTAACGGTGATTATGTTTAATTCTGCTTCTAAGTCACTCTGGAGAAACTGCTGCTCCATTACAAACACTTCCAACCTGTTCTTTATACGCCTCTGTTTGATAAAACACATTACAAACTCTCCACCCCTGCTCCCAATCTAATCTGTGCTTCAGACATGTGTGTGTGTGTGTGTTTTTGAGGACGTAACCAACCCCTAACACGATCAGACATTAGCTTTAGCCGTTTAATGCAAGTCTGATGGTTTTGTCTCGCAGAATCAAGAGTTCTGCAGTTGAAACTGAAGGCTCTGATTCTGGACGTGATTCACAACATCTCAGTGGTCCAGAGTCTGAGAGAAGCTCAGATTGATAACACCGATGACTGGATCTGGAAGAAACAGCTGCGATTCTACCTGACCGCAGACCAGCGCTGCTCCATACAGATGGTGGACGCAGACTTCAGCTACACGTATGAGTATCAGGTGATCAGCTCAGTGTTCAAGACACAAAGAAAGTAGTGTGAATGAAACTGTGCTATTTTGAATTTTTTTCAGGATTCACAGATGAACAGAAAGTTCAAATGAACAGCGTTTATTTGAAACAGAAATCTTTTAGTCACTTTAGTCAATTTATTGCATCCTTGCTGAAACTCTTACTGATCCCAAACTTTTGTACAGTGTTTTAAACGCCGATGTTGTTGCACGTTTCATATTTATCCACAAAGGATGCCATCAGTCTCATATGATAGAAATGGACTCTCTTTCTCATTCTCTCAGGGTAATGCTCCTAAACTGGTTCACACACCCCTGACGGATAAGTGCTATCTAACACTGACACAGGCCATGAAAATGGGTTTGGGCGGGAATCCCTACGGCCCGGCGGGAACCGGGAAGACTGAGTCCGTCAAAGCCCTGGGAGGACTGTTCGGAAGACAAGTGCTGGTCTTCAACTGCGATGAGGTACACACACGTTATAAATAACCTGTGGGTCTAGATAGAAATCAATAAACCGGATCTTTGTTGGTCTGTAGGTATTTAAGATTTATTTTGAAAGAAGTCTCTTTTGCTCACCAAGGCTGCATGTATTTGATCAAAAAACAGTAAAATCTGTGAAATATTGCATTTTAAAATATATCTTTTTCATTTGAATATCTGTGTATTTTCAGCATCATTCAGTGTCACATGATCCTTCAGAAATCATTCTGATATGCTGATTTGCTACGCGAGAAACATTTCTGATTATTATCAAAACAGTTGTGCTGCTTCATATTTTTGGAGAAACTATGATGCAGTTGTTTTTTTTAGGATTCTTTGATGGATAGAATGTTTCAAAGAACAGCATTTTTTCGTAATAGAAATATTTTGTAACATTATAAATGTCTTTACTATCACTTTTGATCAATTTAATGCATACCTCAATGTATATATGTATATATATATTTTTTTTTCTGTGTTTACTGACCTCAAACAGACTTTTGTTTTGTAATAAGCCTTTAAATTTAACATTATTTTTCAATTTAGACCGGGTTTCCATGGGTCTTTAAAAGTCTTACATTTTGTTGTATCAATTTTAAGGTCATAAAAAGTCTTTAAGGGTCCAAGAAAGTCTTTATTATGATTTCATTAGGTCTTAAATTTGGGGACAGACCAGAATTGCCATACGGCTTAATGTGACCATTAAACTTTAAAAGCCTATGATTCATTAAATAAATATGAGCGCTGCATGTCTCAGTGTAAGTGGGTAAACTGCTATATTCCTGCCTTTCCAAAAGCGCCACCTGCTGGCAGAAATTGAATGTGCATTTTCAATCACAATGCAAGTAAACCAGCTGTTGATTCTGTATTACTGCATTAAGCTTTATGTACAGCAGGTGCTATGTATAGCAGAGGTTTCATGTGTGGAAGTGTCTATCTCTGTGTTTTAGGGTATAGATGTGAAGTCCATGGGCCGGATCTTCGTGGGGCTGGTGAAGTGTGGAGCGTGGGGTTGTTTCGATGAGTTCAATCGTCTAGAAGAGGCTGTGCTCTCCGCCGTCTCCATGCAGATACAAGCCATCCAGAACTCACTGAAGAACCACGGGACCATCTGCCAGCTGCTCAATAAAGAGGTGAAACACACACAGGCGTCAAAATACAACACCGGCGCAAGAGGTTTTAAACTCAGATGTGATGGAACAGAGGGAAGACTGTGTTGTGTGTGTTTTCAGGTGGAGTTGGACCCAAATTCGGGCGTCTTTATTACTCTGAACCCAGCGGGTAAAGGATACGGAGGAAGGCAGAAGCTTCCGGATAATCTGAAGCAGCTCTTCCGACCGGTGGCCATGACGAGTCCCGATAACGAGCTCATCGCTGAGGTCATCCTGTATTCAGAAGGGTTTAAAGAAGGAAAGGCACTTGGACGAAAATTGGTCGCTATATTTAATCTGGCTAGGTAGGGTGTGTTTGAGACCTGAAGAGACCAACTTTCTTATTTATACAGTAAAAGATCTGGGGCAAAAGTTTGTAAGATATGAATATTTTTATTCAGCATGGACACGTTAAATTGCTCAATGCATTTATAATGTTAATGATATTTCGAATAACTGTTGTTCTTTTGAACTTTCTATTCATCATCGAATCCTGAAAAATAAAACAAATCTGTTTCTACAAAAATATGAACTGTTTTCGACATCGATGATAATCTGAAAAGTTTCTTGAGCAGCAAATCAGCACATTAGAATGGTTTCAGAAGATGCTGAAAATACAGCTTTGATCACAGAAATTAATTACATTTTACAAAATATTCACATAGAAAACATTAATTTCTAATTGGAATAACATTTCACAATTTTACTGTGTTTTGGATCAAATAAATGCAGCCATGGTGAGCGTAACTATTTACAAAAATGTACTGAACTCAAGCTATTACGCAACAGCCGTGCATATATAATTGTAATTTTAATTTTACACTGTTGTTATGTTTTTAATGGGTGGCCCCAGATATCCACTGATCTAAGAACTGTTCTGGTGTGTTTCTGTGTGAATGTGTTTGTGTGCAGAGAACTGTTGACGCCGCAGCAGCACTACGACTGGGGTTTGCGTGCGCTAAAGACGGTTCTGAGAGGCTGTGGCAGTTTGCTGCAGTTACAGAGACAAAACAACAACCCCAGTACGACAATCTCATTTCACACAGACTTGATCAGTGACCTGTCTGGGATCAGTTCAGCTTTATATTCTCTCTCTCTGTCTGTAGTGAAGGAGAGCGGGATAGTGGTTCAGGCCTTGAGGTTGAACACCATGTCAAAGTTGACGTTTGCCGACAGCTCTCGGTTTGACGCTCTGGTCAGAGACGTGTTTCCTGGAGTCGACTTTAAGGACGTGGAGTATGAGATGCTCAGATCGGCTCTGCTGGCTGTTTACGAAGAGGCACGGCTGGAGATCATACCCAGTCAGGTAGCTGCCTATCACTGCTGATTTACCATCATTCTCCATGTTTATATGTGCACCCATAATGTGATTATTTCTAATAAGCAGAGTAAGGGCTTTACACATTACACGAGCAAACCGCTTCACTCCCGTTCACATGCAGTTTTTATTATTCTGATTATTTTATTTCATTATTCGCATTAGTTTGATCATTTGAATGTACATAAGGCAAAGTTTAGATGCAATATAATCGCATAACGAGCGTGCAACTAAACTTAGTCATTGAGATACTGTTATAGTTTTTTTTTTTATAACTATTTTGAATTTTTGTGTATATATATATATATATATATATATATATATATATATATATTTATACATATATTTATACATATAATTTAAGTAAAATTTTAATTAAATAAAAAAAAAGCCTTTATAATTTTGTCATTTTTATTTATTTTTAAACATCTGTTTATTTACATACCTATGTAGTTTTATTAATTTTTTATAAATTGTAAATAAATATTTAAATTAATTTAGTAAATATATTTATTAATTGTAATTCAGTTTTATTTTTTAGTTATTTTATTACATAAATTTAAACTAAATGAAAATGAGTGGTTGCATGTTTTTTTTAATTTATTTATTTATAAAACATTTATTTTACTTAATGACATTTTTTTATGATTTTAGTTAATTGCAGTAACCCTGTACCCTACATACTACACCTTAACCAACACCTTAACAACATCATATTGCATTTATTTACATGCATTTGGCAGATTCGTTCACTTTGCATTCAAGATATTCACTTTATCAACTCGTGTGTTCTCTGGGAATTGCACCATGCTCTACTGCTTGAGCTACAGCAATGCAGCATTGAAATGCATGTGTGTGTAGATGAAGAAGGCTCTGGAGCTGTACGAGCAGCTGCGGCAGAGGATGGGTGTGGTGGTGGTGGGGCCCAGCGGGGCGGGGAAGTCCACCCTGTGGAGGATGCTGCGGGCGGCGCTGGGCAAGATGGGCCGCGTGGTCAAACAGTACACCATGAACCCGAAAGCCATGCCACGCCAGCAGCTCCTGGGACACATCGACATGGACACACGAGAGTGGTCCGACGGGGTTCTGACGTCCTCCGCACGACAGGTGGTGCGAGAGCCACAGGGTGAGGACAGATACACACCAAATACACGCTCAATGAATGCTAAATACACGTTAGCATTCACAATGACACTTGATACACACCTAAACAACAAATACACTCATGAACACAAATACAAACAAAAACAAATGCACGTATTAATATGCTAAACAAATGCTAGATGCATGCATTAACATGCTTAATGAACACCAGATACACACATTAACACAATATATTTTTAATAAATATAATAAACACAATTTATAATAATAATAATCCTTTGTATAAATATATAATAAATACGTGTAAATAAAAAATAATACATTATATGTATTATTGTTGTTGTTGTTACTGAATAAAAAATATTAAAATAAGCATTATCTGTAATATTACTTACTAAAGAAATCTAACGTTTAAATGAAATGTGTTCTCAGTACTAATATTTAATTTCTTAACCTCTTTATTTTTAAATCAAGTTTATAATCAAGTGTTTATTTGGTTGGAAAACTACAGGAAGTCCTCAATAAAGCTTCTGTTTTGCTGTCAACCGCAAGTTTAGAAGCACTTCTCATTGCAAATATCGGAAGCCGGTTCAACTTTACAGACAACAAATATACACACATGAAAGGAAGTTTAATTGAGATTTCTGTCGGCCTGATGTCGTTCTCTCTCTTTCAGAGGTGAGCTCGTGGATTATATGTGATGGAGACATTGATCCGGAGTGGATCGAGTCATTAAACTCTGTGCTGGATGATAATCGCTTACTCACGATGCCCAGCGGTGAGAGGATTCAGTTCGGCCCCAACGTTAACTTCCTGTTTGAGACCCACGATCTGAGCTGCGCCTCACCAGCCACCATCTCCCGCATGGGCATGATCCTCCTCAGGTGATGCTCCTGAACACACTTTACATGTCTGTGGCTCAGTGGTAGAGCATTGCGTTAGCAGCGCTAAAGGTCATGAGTTCGCTTCCCAGGGATCACAAATACTGGTAAAAAACTAAATAAATTATAGCCTGAATTCTCTGTAAGTCGCTTTGTATAAAAGCATCTGCTAAATGCATAAATCTAATGTAAATGTCACATTTTTATAAAATGTTCAGACTTTTAACATTATTTTAATTAATCCAATATTTGTTTTTACATTTGCGTTTCTACATTTTTTTTCATTACATTTGTTTCAATTCAGCTAGTATTTTATTAAATAAGTAAAATAAAAATTTTACATTACATAAATTTTTTAGCATTTTAATTCAGTTAGATTATTTAAATAAAAGTTTTTAC
The DNA here is from genome assembly GCF_963082965.1 of Carassius carassius. NCBI lineage: Eukaryota > Metazoa > Chordata > Actinopteri > Cypriniformes > Cyprinidae > Carassius > Carassius carassius. The sequence goes on from NC_081795.1 coordinate 1,530,855, forward strand.
ATTTCTGTTGTGCTTTTTTTAATGACGTTTTTAGCAATTTAATTCAGTTTATTTAAATTAACATTTGCTTTTTACATTTGTTTCCTTTTTTCATTACATTTTAACGTTTTAATTAATAAATTAATGTATTTTAACTTTTTTCTTTACATTGTTTTTGCTTTTTAATTTAGATTTTTACATGTACTTTTTTTTTGCAAATTCAGTATGCAAAAATAAAAATAAAAATTAAATAAATAATAAATGAAAAAACATGTAATTTACTTTTTAATCCAGTTAAACTGTTTTAATGAATAAATAAACATTTTTTTTTTTTCATTATATTTTTAATTCAGTAAGATAATAAAAAAAATAGATGTTTTATTTTGTCTTTGTTTTTAGCTTTTGAATTGCGTTTCTTCAGTGTTTTGATGTGGCCCTGTGTGTGTGTGTTGCAGTGATGAAGACACTGACGTGGGCTCTCTGGTGAAGTCCTGGCTGAAACGGGAGGATGAAGACAACAGAATGAATCTGGAGAACTGGCTCAATGATTATTTCCACAGAGCTCTGGACTGGGTTCTCAAACAGGTCCTGTGACACACAGTCGTGTAACCCTGAGCCTTCATGCTCACAGCATCATAAACCACCGCATTTCTCTCCGCAGAGTGACTTTGTGGTGGACACCAGTCTGGTCGGGACGGTGCTGAACGGTTTGTCCCATCTGAGAGGGGTCCGAGAGCGAGGACAGTTTGTCGTGGGACTCATCCGTGGTTTGGGAGGAAATCTCCCGCTCAAATGCCGCCAGGAGTTCGCCAAGGAGGTCAGCACTGCCCTGATTCATGGGAAATGTAATTTCATGCCTGCTCAGCCTTGCCGCCCGTCATTAAATTTAGTCGCCGCTCCCTTAGATTCACGGTTATGACCAGTCGTAATTTAAACCTTGAGTTTTAAAGAAGCAGCAGCGTCTCTCTGATGTGAAATGGTCAGGAATCACAGTCTAGATTTGATGTTGTCCACTCTTAATGTCACTTTCAGCAAAAAGAGTCATAATTTAGTTTTCCTGGTCCTTTTCTTTCCTCTCTCTGACCAGTAGAAATAAACAGGTGGCTTTGCTTCGGGACATTTAATACTTCTCCATGTAAATGAGCTGTAAATGTGGTTTAGTTCACATTGCATTGTATCAGGGCGGGTTAAGATGCTGACCATTGAGCAGGTCAGTGGTTCTCAGTCTGTTTATCTTCCAGTAATTCTGCTGTAATCAAAGCTGATTACTCTTTATTAAACTCTTTTATTAACACAAACTGGGAGGTATATGAAATGATTCAGACACACAACCACATTTTGTTTTGAAGTCTGAACAACTTAAAAAAACAAAAAAATTATAAACATGAAATGTTATTGTTTAAGTTTATATTTTTATCTTTTTAGATTTTTAAATCATTTAGATTATTGTGATAAACATTTTACATGCACTTTTTGTAAAAAAATGTGTAGCATGTTGATTCACTTAGATATTTGAGAAAATAAATTAATATTTTTTTAAACATTTTTTCATTACATTTTTAACTTTTTAATTCAGTTACATTATTTTAATAAATAAAAAAGCTAAATTATAGATTTACATTAAAAAAAAAACATTTTTAGCATTTTAATTCAGTTACGGTAAATATTTTAATAAACAAAATGTGACTTTTTAAGTTAAATTTTAAGCTAAAATTTTTTTTAATAGATACTTTTTTACATTTTATGTTACAGTTGTAGCATTTTAATTCAGTAAGATAATTTTAATAAATAAATATAAGTTTTTTTTATCACATAATTGAAATGAATGAACAAATGGCTAATACAATTAAATAAATAAAAATAATTCCTGTGGCACCCTTTGAAGTTTGCCAAGACCCCCAGTCTGAGAACCACTGGAGTAAGTGTTGAGGCAGTCATATGTTAATGAGCCCTTGATTGGGATGGGATCATCATCAAGTCATTTTTGCAGTCCTGTGTAAGTATACTTCAAGAAAACATGCATTCGAGCACATCATGTGTGCTGTGATACTCTAAATGTGTGTTAGGTTCTGAGTTGGGCCAGAGAAAGTCCTCCTGACCCCCGCAAGCCCCTGGACACGTACTATGACTCTGCGTCCGGCCGTCTGTGTGTGTATGAGCTGCAGCGAGGGGACGGTGTGTGTGTGGACGACCTCAGTAACCCACACAATCTCCCCGTCATACACACACCCGACACACAGCGCGGACTCGACCTCTTCACCCCGTGGCTCTCGTCCAATCACAGGCAGCCGTTCCTGCTGGTGGGGCCAGAGGGATGCGGGAAAGGGTACGACACACACATAGATGTTCTTGCTAACTAAAACTGAAGGTATCAAAAAACATTTTTGGTAACTGAAATGAAGCTGAAATACAATAAAATATAAATGAAAACCATAGAGTAAATGAAAATCAGAAATTTAGCAACTAACTAAAATATGTTTTTTTAAATATGCAAATTAGTAGTAATATGCAAATTACTACTGCTCCACTGTTTGAGCTACAGGAAATTGCTGACTGAATATAAGAAAAGCTAAAAGTACAGTAAAATGTAAAAAAAAAAAAAAATGAAAATATAAAAGTAATTACTATTTTAAAAAAATTAGTAAAAGCCATAATGGTATTTAAATAAAATTAATACACACACACACATAAAATGACAGATTAATTCAGACCAGGATTATTATAGTTGACTAAAACTGAAATTATAAAAATACAACAAACACTAACTTGAAATAAAATTTAATAAAAAATAAACACACACGTTTTTCTCATATTTCCTGTCAAATTTTCATTTGGTTTAAACTTGATGTACTAAAATAATTAAAACTAAAACTGGAAAAACAAAAGAGTAAAAAACTATATATACATTAAAAAAGAAAAAAATGGTTAAATATGGCAAAAACATCAAACTACTTTAGTCATTGCTAAAACTTTAACTAAAATTAAAGTGGAAATTAAAAGAAAAATATTCAAAATATGAATAAAGAGTATTATAGTATGATAAAAAAATAATGTACACACACACAAAATTATATTTAACGAAAACTAAAACCATAAAAAAAACATTTTGGTTACTTAAAACAGACTTTAATTTAAAAAAAAAAAAACTGTAAAAGGCAACATTTCTCATAAAAATTTAGTCTAACTTGATTCACTAAAAAACTAAAAATTAACTTGAAAACAACAACTATATAGATTAATTTTTTTAAAAAGTGAATAAAATTGTTCAAAAACTAACAAAATTACTAAAATTGAAGTGAAAATTAAAAAATGAAAACTAAATCAAAAGATTGATAAAAACTATAATAGTATTTGAATGATTCAGACGTGTGTGTGTGTGTGTGTGTGTGTGTCAGGATGCTCCTGCGCTGTGCGTTCTCTCAGCTCCGCTCCACACAGGTGGCTGTCGTGCACTGCAGCGCTCAGACGTCCTCCCGTCACGTCCTGCAGAAACTCTCACACACCTGTCTGGTCATCAGCTCCAACACGGGACGTGTGTACCGGCCCAAAGACTGCGAGAGGCTGCTGCTGTACCTCAAAGACATCAACCTGCCCAAACCTGACAAGTGGGGCACCAGTAACCTGATCGCCTTCCTGCAGCAGGTCACATGACACACTCTTTTTACTGCAAATCAAGGTGTCTGTGCCATTTCAGTTTCTCACAGTCGTCTCCCACAGGTCTTGACATATCAGGGCTTCTATGATGAGAACCTGGAGTGGGTCGGACTGGAGAACATTCAGATCGTGGCGTCCATGTCAGCAGGCGGCGCTGTGGGGCGGCACACACTCACGTCACGCTTCACCTCCATCGTGAGGATTTCCACCATTGAGTGAGTGCTGATGTTCACACACACACACACACACACACACACACACACACACACACACACACAAACAGAAAGACATACACAGACACACACACTCACTCACTCAATCACTCTCTCACACACACAGACACCCACACACACGCGCACACACACACTCACTCAATCACTCTCTCACACACACACACAGACACACACACACACACCCACACACACGCGCACACACACACACACACACACACACACACAAACAGAAAGACATACACAGACACACACACTCACTCACTCAATCACTCTCTCACACACACACACAGACACACACACACACACCCACACACACGCGCACACACACAAACACACACACACACACACACACACACAAACAGACAGACATACACAGACACACACACACTCACTCAATCACTCTCTCACACACACAGACACGCACGCACACACACACACACACACACACACACACAAACAGACAGACATACACAGACACACACACACACACACACACACAAACAGACAGACATACACACACACACACACACACACACACACACACACACACTAATCCATCTCTCTTGTAGTTATCCAGACAGAGAGCAGCTTCAGACCATCTACAGCGCATATCTGAAACCCGTGCTGCAAAGGACTCTGGGTAATGATCCGACCTGGAGCTCTGCAGGGAAGATCCACCAGCTCGCCAGCTCATTGGTGCAGGTGTACGAACAGGTCCGATCTGATTGGTCATTTAAAAGTGTCTGTGTAAAACGTATGCAGTTATTAGATTTTTGAATGAAATCTTTTCTGCTCATCAAGGCTGCATTTATTTGATCATTAATACAGTTAAAAATTGTGAAATATTATTACGGTTTAAAATAACAGAGTTTTATGTGAATACATTGTAAACTGTAATGTATTTCTGTGATGCTCCGCTGTATTTTCAGCATCATTCCTCCAGTCTTCAGAGTCACATGATCTTCAGAAATCATTCTGATATACTGATTTACTGCTCGAGAAACATTTCTGATTATTATCAGTGTTTTTGTAACATTATAAATGTCTTTACTGTCACTTTTGATCAATGTAATGCTTTTATTTCTTCAAAAGAATGGTAAGTGTGATTTGACTGGTGTGTGTTTGTGTTTCAGGTGAAGGCTAAATTCTCCGTCGATGATTACAGTCATTATCTGTTCACCCCATGTTTGCTCACACAGTGGGTCCTGAATCTTCTGCGATACGACCTGAGCGCAGGTGAACTCATCAAACCAGCACAGTTCACTAACACATCCCAAAACTGCCATCTCAGTGTCCCCAAAAACACAGTAATGAAAGAAGCCATCGGCTCTGAACTACTGAACTAAAACCTCACAAGTCACCGATCTGAAACGTTTTAAAGGGCCACAGCTCCAGCTCACAGCTGCCTGATGATGTCAAATGCTCACATTCAGAATTTACTTTCACGTTTAAGCATATAGAAGATGATTCTTATAGCTCATACAGTTAAGCATGACACTAACAACGGCAAAATCATGGGTTCAGTTCCCAGGCAATGCATGAACTGATAAATTGTGACCCTGGAGCACAAAAGCAGTCTGAAGTCTCTGGGGTATATTTGTAGCAACAGCCAAAAATACATTGCATGGGTCAAAATTATTGATTTTCTTTAATGCCAAAAATCATTAGGATATTAAGTAAAGATCATGTTCCATGAAGATATTTAGTAAATTTAATACTGTAAATAAATCAAAACTTGATTTTTGATTAGTGATATGCATTGCTAAGAATTATTTTGGACAACTTTATAGACAAAAAAGACACCCTCAGATTCCAGATTTACAAATAGTTGTATCTCAGACAAATATCGTCCTCCTAACAAACCATAAATCAACGGAGAGATGATTTACTCAACTTTCAGATGATGTATAAATCTAAATTTAATGACTGGTTTTGTGCTCCAGGGTCACAAAAGTGTACCTTGAATGCAGTGTAGATTGCTTTTGATAAAAGCATCAGATAAATGCATGCATGCAAATGCATTTATAGGAATTAAGTGAATCATTTCTAATCTTTTGGAATGATCTTCCTGTCAGAAGTACATCTAGGATGCTCTAAAATGTTGTCTAGGTAGGAGCTCTTAACCTATATAGTGACTAAATAATGTATTATTACACATGCAAAGGTGTCTTTAAAGGTTTTGATTTATGGATGCTGATTAGAATTTGCTTAATTCATAAACAGTAGAAGTCTGTGTGGTTCTCACTGTGATGCAAAACACATTTTTACTGTGTGTGTGTGTGTGTGTGTGTGTGCAGGTACATCGGCTGTAGATTCAGTGCTGGAGGTGGTGGCGTACGAAGCCCGGCGTCTGTTCAGGGACCGTATCGTGTCCTCTAAAGATCTGAATGTGTTTGAAAACATCCTGTCCTCCGTCATCAGGGGCGACTGGGGCTCGGATGCACTCGACAACATGACAGGTCACACACACTCACACTTAATGCTTTCATCCATCTCAGTGCATGCATTAAATAGATTCAAAGTGACAGTAAAGACATTTGTAATTTCACCAAAGATTAAGTTGTGATTTACTGCAGATACATACTTTGTAACGTTGGCCGCGTCTCACGAGGGCCGTTCTCCTGGTCAGCCGCTCCCGCCTCACGGCAAACCGCTCGGACGTCTCAACGCCGCTGACCTCACTGAGATCATACACAAGGTAAGACAGGAAATAACATGAGAACACATATTCATAGCTAAAGCTTATATCACTAATTATATATACATTTGATCAGTTATTATTTTATTAATTTGAATAAATTAAACATTCATCTCATGCTTTTAATTGCACTTATTATCTTTTTGAAATTGTATTATTTTATTTCATTATTTCATTTGATTTAAATAATTAAATAAAACAATGTGTTTGCTGTTTTATTTATTTAATGAATTTATTACATTTTATCTAAATCATTTATCTTGTTTTGTATTTATTTTATTAATTTATTAAAATTGATTTATTAAATTAAACAATGATTTCCTTTATTATTTAATTAAGCTTCTAATTGTATTCATTATTATGTTTTAATGAGTAAAATTTGATTTTAATAATTTATTTTAGTTCATTATCTTGTTCTCTATTTATTAGATTTTTTTATTAAAATTGTTTATTAAATGAAACAATGATTTAATTTATTTAATTATGCTTCTAATTATATTAATTATTATATTTCAATGTATTTTAAATAAAATAATTTGTTTTAGTTTATTATATTGTATTTAGTTTATTAATTTATTAAAATTGATTTATTAAATTAAACAATTATTTCATTTATTTAAGCTTCTAATTATATTAATTATTATATTTCAATGTATTACTTTTAAATAAAATAATTTATTTTAGTTTATTATATTTTGTATTTAGTTTATTAGTTTATTAAAATTGATTTATCAAATTAAACAATTATTTCATTTATTTAAGCTTCTAATTATATTAATTATTATATTTCAATGCATTACTTTTGATTTAAAAAAATTATTTTAGTTCATTATCTTGTTTTGTATTTATTTTATTCATTTATTAAAATTGATTTATTAAATTTATTAAATTTAATTAATAATTTAGCTCATTATCTTTCTGTTTTGTATTTTTACTGTATTAATTTGATTCTTGTTTTCATCAGGGAATAGTTCTGTACGGCCGTGATAATCGTGAGCTGGACATCCTGTTGTTTCCGGAGGTTCTGGACTACATGTGTCGAGTGGACCGTGTCCTGAGCTCTCCGGGCGGGTCACTGCTGCTGGCGGGGCGTAGCGGCGTTGGTCGGCGTACAGCTACATGTGTGGTCAGCCACATGCACGGGGCGTCACTCTTCACCCCCAAAATCTCCCGCTCGTACTCGATGAAACACTTCAAATCTGACCTGAAGACTGTGAGTCTGTCTGTCTGTCTCAGTCTCTCTGCTGTAATGACACAAGGCTCTCGCTCAAACTCTCTTTCTCTGTCTGTAGGTCATGCAGTCGGCCGCTGTGGACGGACAGCAGGTTGTTCTGTTGCTGGAAGATCATCAGTTTGTTCATCCTTCCTTCCTGGAGATGGTCAACAGTCTGTTGTCCTCAGGTCAGTCATCATTCATTTTATCAGAACACTCTCCTTCAAGCTTTTTGCTGCATACAGTGTCATTCCTACATTGTGTTTAATGTCAATGACAGGTGAAGTCCCAGGTTTGTACTCCACTGAAGAGCTGGAGCCTCTTCTGTCATCTCTGAAAGATCAGGCATCACAGGATGGATTCACCGGGCCAGTTCTCAACTATTTCTCCCACCGTGAGTATACACACACACTCACAAACTGTTTCATATTGCAACATTTCTGTAGCTCATGAACTGATAAAATGCATACCATGAATGCAATATAAACTTAAAGTCTCTGTGGATAAAAGCATCTGTCATATGCATAACTATAAATGTTTAGGTGGGAGACATTGACTATATGTTATTCTTTGATCATGCTTTAACAAATTTAATAATTTCATTAATTTGTATTTTTTATTGTTAAATTTTGATTTTATTGTTACATTTTATTACAGATATTTAATTGTATTGTTTTATATTATTTATTAATAGATGCAATATTGGTCATTTTGAATATAAGCATCTGTCAAATGGATAAATGTAATTTTTTTATATTTTTATTTTTTATATAAATATAGCTGAAATAATAAAAAAAAAGTTAAATGAAAAACTTAAACTTAAAATTTTTAAATGTTGCCTGAAATAAAATAAGTGTAAGTAAAATAGAAACTGAATTAAAATTAATGCAAAAAAACCCTAATAATTACTAATAATAAATTTTACTATAACTAGAAAAAAAAGCTAATTGCATTATATATAAATGACACTGTTTTGTGCAGGCGTTCAGCAGAACCTCCATGTGGTTTTGATCCTGGACTGCACTAACGAGCACTTCACCATTAACTGTGAGAGTAACCCCGCCCTCTACAGGAAGTGCTCAGTCCAGTGGATGGAGGCCTGGTCCGACAGCAGCATGAAGAAGGTGAGCAACCTTTGACTCACAGCTCATTCATTCAGCACCGTCTCTATGATCATGTGACTCTCCTTCAGATCCCAGAGATGCTGCTGTCAAGGATCAAGGAAGCAGAAGACGAGAAAGATGGAGGCAAACAGAAGAAGAAGAAGAAATCTGGTATGATGTTGAAGAGAAGTGTGTGTGTGTGTTTGGCTGTACGTGGATGTTAAACTGTTGGTCGTGTTTCAGGATCTGTGCACGCAGAGCTCTATCGCTCCTTCCTGGCGATTCACGAGTCGTGTCGGGATTTCGGAGCCACACCTAGTCAATACCTGAGCTTCCTGCAGGTGTACCAGACCATCTACAGCTCCAAACGGACAGAGCTGACCCACAAACAACAGCACCTACAGGTCAACACCGAGACAAGAGCTCAGATTCACAATCAACTCACATGCTAATGTTTTTGTACTTGTGTGACCGCAGGCGGGCGTGGCCAAGCTGAATGAAGCCAAGGCATTGGTGGATGAGCTGAAGAGGCGGGCGGCCGAGCAGAGCAGCTTACTGAAGACCAAACAGACCGAGGCTGACGCCGCCCTGCAGGAAATAACCTCGTCAATGCAGGTGTGTGTGTAGAAACTAACACGTGAAGCTCCCCGAGTGTATTAACATGTGATGCGTTTCAGAACGCTAGTGACCAGAAGACGGAGATGGAGAAGATCAAAGAGAGGATGGCACACGAGGTCTCCAAGATCGAAGAGAGGAAGAAGAAAATAGACGAGGAGCTCCGAGAGGTTCAGGTGAGCACAACTAAACTAAAAGTCAAACAATATATATATAACTAATATAACCAAATATAACTAAAACTAAATAAACTGAAACTAATTATAAATGTATAGACATTTTTAAAAAGGACTTCTAAAACAAAACAAATTACTAAGACTTTTTTTAGGGAAAAAAATACTTTTGATAAGTAATATTTAAAATAATAGATTCTTTAAATATTTAATATAATATATTTTTTGAATATTTTAATGTTTGAAATTAATTATTTATTATTTAAATTATTTTATATTGATTATTTCAATAAAAATTATATTTATATGATGATTGTGAATGAAATTATGTATTTTTATATAAATCTGATCACATAGATTTTTGGATTGTTTTATATTTAATAGTATTTAAATTTTGCATTCATATTAAATTTGTCTATTTTTCAGTTTGCAATTTATTCTTTATTGGTGTTGACTATATCACTGTTAGTTTTAGTTTTTAATTAGATTTTGCTTTTATTTTATAGTTATAGTTTTTATGTGCATGCATTAATTGATAGGATTTAAACAAATCTTTAACAATATTAAATGTATCAGGGATGTCGACTCATCACTTGTGGCATTTTAATTCATTTTAGTTTTAAAGTCATGAAGTGTATTTTATTTTCAGTTTGAGATTTTTTCCCCATCTTTTGATTTAATCTGCGTTTCATTATTTTCTAACAGCAGTCCTGATCATATGAACACACAGTTGTCTGTCTGGTGCTCTTAAAGCTCAAATTAAACATGTTATGTGTGTGCTCAGCCCCTGGTGGACGAGGCAAAGCAGGCGGTGGGGAACATTAAACCAGAGTCTCTGTCTGAGATCCGCTCGCTGCGCATGCCGCCCGACGTCATCAGAGACATCCTGGAGGGCGTGCTGAGGCTCATGGGAATATTTGACACGTCCTGGGTCAGCATGAAGAGGTGAGAGAGAATCTGTCATCATTCACGCTTAAACGGCCGTAACCGAATGAATTCTGCCTTTATTGATGGTGTTTATCTCTTCCCGGGAAATTAAACGGTTATATCACTTATTAAACCTTCACACTCTTCAGGCTAAATGAATCCAATCTCATTCTAGACTAATTAATGCTTTTAGTTTAGTGCATTTTCATTGCAAATAGCCGTGTGGAGACGTTAGGTCATTTGCTTTCGGTTAAAAACATTAAATTAGTTGAATAATTGAAGAGCTAATGGTGTGTTTGTGAACGGCAGTTTCTTAGCCAAACGAGGAGTGAGGGAAGACATCGCCACGTTTGATGTGCGCAGTATTAGTCATGAGATACGACAGAGCGTCGAGGAGCTGCTGCATAGAAACAAGGCATCCTTCGACCCCAAGGTCAGACACACACACACACGATACAAAACTCTGTTTCACATTGGACATACAGACCTAATTTATGCTGAAAATTTCACTTAAAAAAAAAAACATGCAATTTTGAATTTATTACATACATAGATACATACATACATTTATTATATACATTTGTGACCCTGGAGCACAAAAGCAGTCTGAAGTCTCTGGGGTATATTTGTAGCAATAGCCAAAAAAAACATTGTATGGGTCAAAATTCTAGATTTTTCTTAGATGCCAAAATCATTAGGATATTAAGTAAAAATCATGTTCCATGAAGATATTTTGTAAATTCCTTACTGTAAATATATCAAAACGTAATATTTGATTAGTAATATGCATTGCTAAGAATTTCATTTGAACAACTTTAAAGATGATTTTCTCAACATTTAGATTTTTTTTCACACCCTTCAAATAGTTGTATTTTAGACAAATAGTTTCCGATCCTAACTAGCCATACATCAATGGAAATATGATTTATTCAGCTTTCAGATGATGCATAAATCTCAATTTTGAAAAATTGACCTTATGACTGGTTTTGTGCTCCAGGGTCACATATATATATACAGTACAGACCTTAAGTTTGGACTAGGGCTGGGACAACGCGTCGAGGTCATAGATGACGTCGACGCAAAAAATACGTCGACGGAAAATATGCGCATCGATTCGTCGACCTGTTCTTATTTCTCTAAAAAACTTTGCAAAACGTTTACCTTATGTGCGCTGAATATACGCAATGGCTGGATCAACATTCTGTCCAACGTTATATAACCAATCCAGGGGTTTTTCTGCATTGATCTTTTTTTTTGGCGGCTGTCAAAACCTTATTTGATCGGTGAGTGACAGTGACAGAGCGCGTACGAGAGAGAGCCCCGGCTGCGCGCGCACTCACAGTCTTCAAACAACACGAGCGCTTCTTGCTCTCTCTCTCTCTCTCTCTCTCTCTCTCTCTCTCTCTCTCTCTCTCTCGCTCTCTCTCTCTCTCTCTCTCTCTCTCCCTCCCTCTCCCTCCCTCTCTCCCTTGTGTATATTAATCAAAATCATTAAACACGATAGAAAAAGGGCGAAACACCAAAGTTTCACGTGCGCTCGCGCACTCACAGTCTTCAAACTACACGAGCGCTGTCTTGCTCTCTCTCTCTCTCTCTCTCTCTCCCTCCCTCTCCCTCCCTCTCTCCCTCGTGCGTATTAATCAAAATCATTAAACACGATAGAAAAAGTGCGAAACACCAAAGTTTCACGTGCGCTCGCGCACTCACAGTCTTCAAACTACACGAGCGCTGTCTTGCTCTCTCTCTCTCTCTCTCTCTCTCTCTCGCTCTCTCTCTCTCTCTCTCTCCCTCCCTCTCCCTCCCTCTCTCCCTCGTGCGTATTAACCAAAATCATTAAACACGATAGAAAAAGGGCGAAACACCAAAGTTTCACGTGCGCTCGCGCACTCACAGTCTTCAAACTACACGAGCGCTCTCTCTCTCTCTCTCTCCCTCTCCCTCCCTCTCTCTCTCTCTCCCTCTCCCTCCCTCTCTCTCTCTCTCTCTCTCTCTCCCTCCCTCTCTCCCTCGTGCGTATTAACCAAAATCATTAGACACGATAGAAAAAGGGCGGAACGCCAAAGTTTCACGTGGAGCATTCGGAGATTTTTTTTTCACCATGACAGGCTGCTTTTTTGGAAAAGCACTATCTGTATTAGCTTAAAGCCCTCAAGTTTACATCGGTTACTGTATTCTTTTAATTGCTCTTAACAAGTATTTTGGGTGACCTTTTTGAAAGAAGAAAGAATTACTTTTTTATTGAATGCTAGGCCCTATGTGTTCAGTAAGCTTGTTTCAGTAAGCTATGTGTTTTCAAGGTTTTATTGAATGCTATCTCTATACAAGTGCAAAGTAATGCATTCTTAGTCATTCTTTTATTTTGTAATTTTAAGAGCAATAAACATATATTGCAATGTTAAGGAATTCATGTTTTTTTCATTCAGATTTGTAAATCAACATGTATAAATTGTTAGTAGTCAATTAATGGGGAGATAATCGAAATCGAATCGGTCTGGGGAAAAATTAATCGTTAGATTAATCGATGCATCGGAAAAAAATAATCGCTAGATTAATCGTTTAAAAAATAATCGTTTATCCCAGCCCTAGTTTGGACACACCTTCTCATTCAAAGAGTTTTCTTTATTTTCATGACTATGAAAATTGTAGATTCACACTGAAGGCATCAAAACTATGAATTAACACATGTAGAATTATATACATAACAAAAAAGTGTGAAACAACTGGAAATATGTCATATTGTAGGTTCTTCAAAGTAGCCACCTTTTGCTTTGATTACTGCTTTGCACACTCTTGGCATTCTCTTGATGAGCTTCAAGAGGTAGTCACCTGAAATGGTCTTCCAACAGTCTTGAAGGAGTTCCCCGAGAGATGCTTAGCACTTGTTGGCCCTTTTGCCTTCTGTCTGCGGTCCAGCTCACCCCTAAACCATCTCGATTGGGTTCAGGTCCGGTGACTGTGGAGGCCAGGTCATCTGGCGCAGCACCCCATCACTCTCCTTCTTGCTCAAATAGCCCTTGATACCTTCAGTGTGACTCTACAATTTTCATAGTCATGAAAATAAAGAAAACTCTTTAAATGAGAAGGTGTGTCCAAACTTTTGGTCTTTACTGTATATATATATATAGTCATAAATGACGCTCTTCAGAAAGGTTCATCCAACTAACACTCAAACTCACATCACTTTATGGTGAGCGGTCATCTAATGTCATTGTTGTACTGCAGAACGCCAAGCGTGCGAGTGCAGCCGCCGCTCCTCTAGCTGCGTGGGTGAAGGCTAACGTCCAGTACTCACATGTCCTGGAGAAGATCCAGCCGCTGGAGACGGAGCACGCAGGACTGATGGAGTCAGTGCACACTTCAGCTACCCTCTGCTCACACTCAGACGCTCTCTCACACTGTGTCTCTGTGTTTTTTGTCCAGAAACCTGCGCAAGACGGAGAACCGGAAGAACAGGCTGGAAAAAGAGCTGAACTCTGTAGGAGAGAAAGTCCTGGAGCTGAAGGAGAAGTAAGACGCTTGATATTAGCATTCGGCTAAACTAGAACACAGTCTTTTAATAAGCGTGCAAGTATTTCATGCACACAAAATAATACACTTTTAATTATATTACTAAGATTATAGATTATTTTTTAATTGTGTCATTTTATTTATTTTAATAAAGACTACTCCTATTGAAACTTTCAATTGAAACATTTAAATTATATTTTTATCATTTTTATTTTAGGTTCTTTTTATTGTTTTATTTTATTTAGTTTAAGACTACTAGTGATTAAAACTTTTAGAACAGAATTTATCCATTTTGTTCACGATTAACATGTTTTTTATTAATGAAATTATTTTATTTTAATCGTTTGATTTAGTTTAATTAAATCACTTTTATTGAAACTTTCATATTCAATTAATCAAATTTGGTTGAACATAGTTTTTTTAAAATAATATTCTGAATTATATTGTATTTTTATATTTTTGCACTTTAATTTGAGGTATATATATATATATATATATATATATATTTATAGCTTTCATTGTTAGTTTATTTAGCTTTAGTTATTTTAATTAAACCAAAAGAAAGTGAGAAATGTTACCTTGGCCACTAAATAAGATTTAAAATAAAATCAGATGAATTGAATTTTACTTTATTTTATTTTATTAATGTTTATTTTTTTGTGTTAATGTTTATTCTATTATAGTTTAATTAGTGATAATAACCCTGGTGCATTCTGGGCTTGCGTTCTTCACAACTGATGCGTATGATACTGCCTTTTGGAAGACATTCACACTGTGAGCGTGTCCTAGATGCCTTAGATGCTGTCTAGGTAGGCAGCTCACTAGGTTCTGAGTGTGTGTACCACGTCTTGTCCAGGTTTCAGTGTCGTACGACTGAAGCAGCTAAACTGGAGTCAGAGGTGAGCAGAGCACAAGAGACCATCAGCGCAGCCGAGAAACTCCTGCAGCAGCTGGACGGAGAACACACACGCTGGATCGCACAGGTGTGTGTGTGTGTGTGTGTATGTGTGAGAGAGAGTGTGCTGTATATGTCTAGTTCCTGCTGTTATTACATCTCATGTGCTCATGTCTGAAGACACATGCAGCCATAGAATTTCTTTAAGGCACAAGTGTCTGTCGTGTGTGTGTGTGTGTGTGTAGGTGGATGAGATCAGTGAGGAGCTGGACACTCTTCCTAAGAGAGCTCAACTGTCTGCTGCTTTCATCACATATCTGCCTGCCGCTCCTGAAGACCAGCGGCGCAGCAGCCTCGACCACTGGATGAGCAGCTCAGGACTACAGAGTAACTCACACACACACCCACACACACACACACACACACACACACAGATAGTCCCGCCTACAAACTCACGTCATTAGTCAGAAGTTGACACGTCAAAAAAATGACACAACAGCGTTAACATGCAGACAGAAATCTTTTCCACATTTCCGTTTGACCAAGCAGGGAACTGTTTTTTAGTATTATTTATATTATAGTATTTATCAATTATATATATATATATATGTAAAATATTTAGCTGTTAATTTTATATTTCCAGATATTATGTAATTTTTTTTTTACTTATATTTATTTTCAGTTCAGTTTTAGTAGGTTTTGTACTATACAACTAAAAAAAAAAACTTCACCTAACTGAAATAAAATAAGTTATTAATGAAAAAATTATAATTAATAATAAAAAAGTAAGTTTTCATCTGATATTTTAACTTTATTTCACATTTATTTTTAATTACCAAAAAAAATGTATTTGTTAACAATAAAATATAACGTCTCAAGGTTACGTATGTAACCCTAGTTCCTTGAAGGAACGAGACGCTGCGTCGAAACGCTTTTGGGGAACGTCCCTGACGAGACCGACTCTGAATATCGTGTGCAATCAGTCCATCGGAAAGGCGTGACGTCACGGGCGGGGTGACGTAGCGACCAGGAAGCTATAAAAGCACGTGCCGTGCAGCTGGCTTCAGCTTCGAGTAGGAAAGCAAGCGCCGGCAGGGGTGCCGGGAGTATGGCTCTGCGACGCAGCGTCTCGTTCCTTCAAGGAACTAGGGTTACATACGTAACCTTGAGACGTTCCTTTTCAGGAACTCGAGCTGCGTCGAAACGCTTTTGGGGAACGATGTGCCCACGCTGCCAGACTTCCAAATCCCTGCCTAGTGTGTAGTCAAAAGAGCACAGCTAAGACGAGAGAACAGAAGAGCCCGGCGTGGCTCGCATGTCAAGATCGTAAAATCGGACAAATGTGGAGGGCGTGGACCACCCCGCAGCGTTGCAGATGTCCAAGAGGGACACACCTGCTGAGAAGGCCTTGGAGGCCGCCATACTCCGAGTAGAGTGAGCCTTGGCCCCCAAAGGAGGGGGAAGACCAGAGGACTCATAGGAGACGTTGATAGCCTCGACTATCCAACGACTAAGGGTCTGCTTGGTGGCAGGAGAATCCTTGCTAGAAGGACCGTAGCAAACAAGCAATTGGTCTGATTTTCTCCACAGGGCAGCTCTGTGGACGTATGCGTCCAGTGCTCGCACTGGACACATACAGTTTAGCTTCTCTTGGTCTGGCTCCCGAAAGGGAGGAGGACAGAAGGCCTGCAGTACGATAGGTTGTGGTGTGACAGAGGGAACCTTCGGAACATAACCCGCTCGAGGGTGTAAGAATGCTTTGGCCATACCAGGGGCAAAGTCTAGGTAGGTAGGGGCCACCGAGAGGGCCTGGAGATCTCCAACTCTCTTTAGAGAGGTGATTGCCAGTAACAGGGCAGTTTTAAGTGTCAGATGTCTATCTGAGATATCTTGTATTGGCTCGAATGGAGCTTTACAAAGAGCCTCTAGAACCACAACCAAATCCCAGGGGGGAACACGGGATCGTACTGGAGGTCTCAGCCTCAGCGCACCGCAGAGGAAACGTGTAACTAGGGGGTGTCTACCCACTGACTGACCATTGAAAGGGACGTGGAAAGCAGCTATGGCCGCCACGAAAACCTTTAAGGTGGAGTGGGATAACCCCGCAGAGAGCCTGGCTTGTAAAAACTCCAGAACTGTACCAACCGGGCAGTCTGCTGGGTCAAGCTGGCGGTCTCTGCACCATGACGTGAAGAGCTTCCACTTCAGGGCGTACAGTTTCCTCGTAGAGGGAGCTCTGGATTGGAGTAGGGTCTCAACAACCTCGGTTGAGAGACCAGCTGCTAATAGCTGTGCCCCCTCAGGGGCCACACCCACAGCTTCCACAACTCCGGGCGAGGGTGAATTATCGTGCCCTGCGCCTGTGAGAGTAGGTCTGTCCTGATCGGTATCTCCCACGGAGAGCCGTCGAGGAGCGAGACTAGATCTGAGAACCATACTCGGCCCGGCCAGAACGGGGCTACTAGTAGTAGACGGACCCCGTCCCGGCGTACTCTCGCCAGAACTCCCGGGAGCAGAGCAATAGGGGGAAAAGCGTACAGACGAAGCCTCGGCCAGGTCTGTACCATATTGTCCAGTCCCAGAGGAGCTGGATGAACTAGAGAGAACCAGAGGGGACATTGCGAGGTCTCCTGAGTCGCAAAGAGGTCCACCTGGGCTGTACCAAATACTCTCCATATGTGCTTCACCACCTCGGGGTGAAGCATCCATTCCCCGGGCCTCGGCCCCTGTCTCGACAGTATGTCTGCTCCCACATTCAATCTCCCAGGAATATACGCTGCTCTGATCGAGAGGAGCTTGCCCTGGGACCACAGAAGGATCTGGTGTGCCAGCTTGTACAAGGGGCGCGAACGCAGACCCCCCTGGTGATTGATATAAGAGACCACTGATGTGTTGTCGGTGCGCACCAACACATGGTGACCTCTCAGGTCTGGGAGGAAATATTTCAATGCTCGATAGACCGCTAGTATCTCTAGGCAATTGATGTGCCATGTTAGATGGCGACCACTCCACAGACCGCGGGCAGGGTGGCCGCTCATGACCGCACCCCAACCGGTGAGGGACGCATCTGTCGCTAGCGTTACACGGCGACAAGGAACTCCCAGCACCGGGCCCTGATTCAAGAACCAAGGTTTCCTCCACATGTCTAAGGCACGAAGGCACCGCCACGTGACCTTGATAACTCGACGTGGATTTCCCCTCGGGGAAAAGCCCTTGGACTTGAGCCACCACTGTAGGGGTCTCATGTACAGCAGGCCAAAAGGTATCACGTTGGACGCAGCTGCCATCAGCCCTAACAATCTCTGGAATTGTTTGACAGTGAGTGACTGGCCTTCTTTGACTCTCTCGACTGATGTGAGGATCGACTCGATCCGAGCAGGAGACAAGCGTGCCTGCATCGTGGTCGAATTCCACACTACGCCTAGATAGGTGGTTCTCTGAACTGGAGAAAGTACACTCTTCTTGGCGTTTAGTCTCAAACCCAGCTCCCCCATGTGTGCGAGAACGACATCTCGATGTCGAGCCGCCATCTGCTCTGATTGAGCTAGGATCAACCAATCGTCGATATAATTTAAAATGCGGATGCCCTGCATACGGAGGGATACCAGAGCCGCATCCATACATTTCGTGAACGTGCGGGGTGAGAGTGCGAGGCCAAAGGGAAGTACTCGATATTGATAAGCTTTGCCCCCAAAAGCGAACCTCAGAAACTTCCTGTGTTGTGGAAGGATGGATATGTGGAAGTATGCGTCTTTGAGATCTATTGTGACAAACCAGTCCTCGGATCTGATTTGAGCTACAACCTGGTTGACAGTGAGCATCTTGAACTTCAGTGACATAACTGAGCGGTTCAGGAGACGCAAGTCTAAGATCGGACGCAACCCCCCATCCTTCTTTGGAACTATGAAATACCGGCTGTAAAATCCGGATTCCCTGTCTAGAGGAGGGACCACCTCGATGGCCTCCTTCCTTAATAGGGTATTCACTTCTTGTTCCATAACCAGAGCCTGCTGGGGGCCGACCACAGTCGGTGTAACCCCGTTGAACTTCGGTGGTGGATGACCGAACTGAATGCAATAGCCTCTTTCTATTGTACGCAGGACCCATTGAGATACATTTGGCAGTAGCTTCCACGCTGCTAAATAATCTACTAAGGGAATCAGTCTCTCGAGACTGACCTCTGGTGTAAGAGGCCCCCGAAGGGGCGGCGAGCATCCCAGCTCCGCTACGCTCACGGGCGGAAGTAACTGGGGGTGGCGCTCGCTGGAGGCCGCTGCGCCCTGAAGCTCTGGCAGGGTTGGCAGACCGACCTCCTGAGGGTACTGAGGTGAGACGGGCACCGTGTAATGAGGTGAACCGCGCTCTACCCCAGCAGGGGCTACCCTCTGGATCCTGGCGTCAGGATCTTTTCGTCGAGGACTTCCGGGCTTCGATGACAGATCTTAAATCGGTTTTCGCCCTAGAAGCCCCCGACTCAGAGCGTCGTTGCCCTTGGCCCCGACGTGGGGGAGCACGAGTGGCGACGCTCTGCTTTTGCGCTTCCCGGTGTGAGGAGCCGGTATGTGGCGTGGTCATCTCCCGCCCAGATGCACCACGAGAGCGACGAGGGAGGAAACTCTGGAACGCCGCCGCCTGCTTGTGCGCCTCCTGGAACCTGTCGACGACAGTATTAACTGTGTCGCCGAACAGGCCCGAGGCTTGAAGCGGGGCGTCCAGGAGGCAGACCCTGTCTCGTTCTTTAATTTCTGACAGGGTCAGCCACAAATGCCTCTCCGCGGCCACTAAGGCTGCCATAGACCGCCCAATTGCGCGAGCGGTCTCCTTAGTGGCGCGGAGGGAGAGATCAGCGGTCTTTCTGAGTTCTTCAATATCTTCAGACTTAATCCCCTCCCCCTCATCGACATCTCTCAGCAGGTCAGCCTGATAAGCTTGCAGAACTGCCATAGTATGAAGGCACGCCCCAGCCTGACCTGCTACCACATAACCTTTGCCCACTAGCGATGATGTAACTCTAAGCGGCTTAGTGGGCAATGTCGGAGCCTTTAGAGACGAGGCCGAACCGGGTGACAGATAGCCCGCGAGCGTCTGTTCAACCCGTGGCATCGCTCTATAACCACGCTCTCCCAGCCCCATCACGTTGCCATAATATAGTGAATCAGGGCCAAAGAGGCGGGTCGAATACGGGTGATTCCACGATCTCGATAACTCATCATGGAGATCGGGAAAATACGGAAGGCTCCGACGTGGAGGTTGTTGCTTCGGCCGCAGAAAGCGTTCGTCTAACTTGCTTCTCTGCGGCTCAGTCTGTTTTTCAGCAGGCCAGTCAATTTTTAATTTATCTACTGCCCGCGTGACCACCTCCAAAAGCTCCTCATACTGGGGCGACAGGGGTGGCGAATCCCCAACAACAGTCTCCACATCGACCTCCTCAGAGGACGAGAGGTGAAGAGCTGATCCCTCACCCTGGGGGGAAGAAACCGACGAGCGTGCTTCCGAACCCAGGGCTTGGGCGCCGGATCTGGCAGATGAGGAAGGAGATAAGGACTGGCCCGTCTCCATTCCTTCTGACATATCCACCTGTGAACCCCACGAGTGCAGCAGCCGCTCTGCCTCGGCAGAAGCGGGGCCAGCACCGCGAGGAACGCTGGTGAAGGCTCCCTCCTCGAAGAGAGCCCTCCGGGATCGAAGCGTCCGCATTGGCAAACGTTCGCAATGCGGGCAGCCGGCCCCCTCGAGAGCCGACTCAGCGTGCTTCGATCCCAGGCAAGCCACGCACAGCCTGTGTGTATCCCCGCTCGTAATGTAGCGAGTGCAGGGAGGAACACACAGTCTGTAACGCGGCTTGGAATCGCCCTTCAAATGTTTGGTCTTTTGCTTCTGCTTAGGCATATTGAGCTGTTTTAGCGATCTTTTTAAGCTAAGGGACAGACAACAATAAATAGGACCAACAGGACAGACTTTTGCACATGCACACACAGAGCGCTTGCTGACAGATTCGAAGCTGAAGCCAGCTGCACGGCACGTGCTTTTATAGCTTCCTGGTCGCTACGTCACCCCGCCCCTGACGTCACGCCTTTCCGATGGACTGATTGCACACGATATTCAGAGTCGGTCTCATCCGGGACGTTCCCCAAAAGCGTTTCGACGCAGCTCGAGTTCCTGAAAAGGAACTTTTGTTAAGTTGAAAATTTTTGTCTAATATATTTTATTTCACCTGTATTTCAATGACCAAAAAAAAAAAAAGTAATGTATTTAATTTTAGGTTTAGTCAACAATAACAACAATACAGCATGTGACTTTGAAAACTTGTTTCAGTATGTTTGTCGTGATTTTGAACTCTTCCTCTGATTGGCCGAGGCTTTAACAGCTGTGTTCTCTGATTGCCAGAGTTCGATCTGCGTCAGTTCCTGTGTTCTGAGAGCGAGCAGCTGATCTGGAAGAGTGAAGGCTTGCCGTCTGACGACCTGACGATGGAGAACGCTCTGGTCATCCTGCAGGTAACACACACACACACACCGCTCTGTTCTTCAGTGTTCCCAGCATTCACTCATTCATCTGTCTGTCCTCATGCTGACATCAGATTAATGAAAACAGATCACGGGTAAGATTAAGATCACACACATGGATGTTTACTTAGAAGTGTTCCCTTCCCATACTTTTCTATACTATACTATAATATACTGTACTATACTATACTATACTAGACTATACTATACTATACTATACTATGGTATACTATACTATGATTTACTAAACTGTACTATACTGTACTACACTATACTATGGTATACTGTACTGTACTATACTATACTATACTATGGTATACTGTACTGTACTATACTATACTATTATATATTGAACTGTACTATACTATACTATGGTATACTGTACTTTACTATACTATACTATGGTATACTATAGTATACTATCTTATAATGTACTATACTGTACTATACTATACTTTACTGTGCTATACTACACTGTACTGTACGATACTGTACTGTACGATACTATACGATACGATACTATACTCTACTGTAATGTATGATACTGTACTGGACTGTACGATACTATACGATACTGTACTGTACTGTAATGTACGATACTATACTATACTATACTATACTATGGTATATTATACTATACTATACTATACTATACTATACTATACTATACTATACTATACTATACTATACTGTAATATCAACTAGTCCTAACTCTGCTTTAACCCACCCAAACCCCAGAGGCCTGTTCATATCATAACTATGTCACACATGCATATTTGATACGTCATGCGTTTATGGCTCATATAGTCAGATGTAGTGAGAATATGAAGAAAAAAATAGCCTAAAATGTTGATCTATGACATAAGATGATCTAAAGATCAGTCATGGCTCTATATCTCCAGTAATAAGATGAGATGTGAATGATCCGATCATATAACACAGTGATTGAGAGCTGAAGAAATAAACTCTCCTCAGAAGATGTGAGGAGGCTTGGAGGCTTGTGAAGATCATTCCTCCGCTGAGGAACAGTGAAAGTAAAGCTTCTGGAAACAAACGCTCCTCAAAAGATCCTGAGGATCAGATTTGAGACTCTAAAACATCTTGTCATATGAGTTTATATAGCAAAACCTGACTTTGTGTGAACAGGCCTTGAATAAAAGTGTTGCTGTGAACGTCTTATTAACATCAACATTGTTTATGTGTAATATAGCTGATTTTTGGCATGTATGATCTCATTTGAACTGACTGAACCCTTTGACGTGTGTGTGTGTGTGTGTGTGTGTGTGTGAGAGAGGTGTATAATTAGCATTCTTAAGGTGTCTGGTTTCTATGGTGACCCTCTGTGATGTTGCTAAGAGAACAGGTGAAATAAAAGAACAGGAAATAGAATCTGATGAAAGCTGCCAGGAACACGTCTGCACATAACAAACGTCATTTTGCATAAAGAAATTCTGACATTATTTTTACGCCGAACGCATTTTCCCTCCAGTTTCTCATTGTTTGGGTTGAATATGGTCTAGACATGTTCCTGACTGGATCCTGCTCTGGTTTTAGGAGAGGTATACTGTCACTCTTTGTGATTTATCTCATGATTAATGAACATATAATCTTCTCTAGAGTGCTTCTTGTCCGTTCTTGATCGATCCGTCCTCTCGTGCGACAGAGTGGTTGCGAACGCATCTGAAAGCGCATCGTCTGGAGGTCATAAACCAACAGGTAAAAACATGTCAGGATTGCAGTACTATATCCCACAATGCAATGCACTCGCTATTCAATTCCAGTTCAGTTTTCATTTTCCAATTTCAGTTTCATGTGCAAGTTTCAATTTCAATTTCCAACTCATTTTGATATTTTTTCAGCAATTATTAAAACGTTTTTATTTGTATTTTTTTATTTATTTATTTTTTACAAAATGTAATTAATAATCTAAAATAAACTTTTTTTTGGTAATCATTTTTAACATCTGTTTTCATGTTATTTGATGTGGTGTCACATCAGAGCCCCTGAAGCCACACATGTCTGTGTTCATTTGATCTGCTTCTCTGTCTCAGGATGCTAACTTCATGACGGTGTTGGAGTTAGCCGTGCGCTTCGGTAAGACTCTGGTCATTCAGGAGATGGACGGTGTTGAACCCGTCCTGTACCCGCTGCTGCGCCGAGATCTTATCGCACAGGGTGAGTACACTTAATATCTAATAATAAAATATAATATCATAGTTTGCCATTTAACAGATTATTTAGTATCAGCATCATCCCTTCATTTGGATTGAGTTCTGTCGGATTGATTTGAGGTGTTTACATGAAGGCTTTTCAGTCATCATTAACAGATTATTAGGTTGCATATAAATCTGATTGGTTGTGATTTTGTCATTTCACTATGATTTAACTTTCAGTGAGAACAGAAAAATTAACTGATGCTGGAAACGTGTTGTGTCACACATGAACGCGGAGTTAGATGCTCCTTTAGGAAATACACACACACACACACACACCTCCTGTCCCAGCTGTGTGTATGAAATAAGACCTGCGGGCATCTCTGAAGCCTCCTCCATATGCTGCTGCTGTGTGTGTGTGTGTGTGTGTGTGTTTGTGGAGCAGATACTTCTGAGTGTATCAGGGACCGGCGGGAAGCAGATAAACTAAGAGCTTTTCAGTGCTTGGATGAGGAGAGAAAGAGAAAAGGAAAATAAAGTGTGTGCTCAGACTGCTGCATTGCAGACATACAGAAGAGACGGCACACACACACACACACACACACACACCCACACACACACATACACACACGCACTCTCACACACACTCTCACACACACACACACACACACACACACACACACACACACACACACACACACACACACACACACACACTGTTGTGTTGTGTTCTGTAGCATCCAATCTGGCAACCCCACACATCCTCCTCTTATACACACATCTGGGCTGCATTCATTAATGGGTTTTTTTTTCCCACACTGCTCATTTCTGCAGTATGTTGGGCATTTGAGGTTTGCGTAGAATCAATGTTATTTTGGTTTTATTTTTATACTGTTATTATATGTATTACTATTTTGAACTAGCTTTGTTTTATATATTTTTAGTTTTCATTATAGTAATTTTTTTTATCTAGTTTTGTAATTTTTTTAGCCTTGTTTTTTGTTTTGTTTTTAGCACTCCAGCTTAAACTCTTTTTCATCTAATATTTATATTTAATTTTATTTGAGCTTTATTTCCATTACTTGAGTTATTTTAGTCGTTTTAGTTTCGGTTAAAAACACAATGCAGTGCACTCAGCTTGTCTTTCTATTGTAGTGCAATTCAAAAGCAATTTCAACTGCTTTTTTTTTGTCCTAACATCTCCTCAATTTATTATACAATCCTACTGCAAAATTAAGATTAGAAGTCTTTTGCATGTCTTTATCGTCAGTTTTGATCAATTTCATGTATCCTTGCTAAATACAAATATTAATTTATTTTTTTGTAAATCATACTGACCCCAAACTCTTGAATGATAATGTTCTGATTGACTGTTATTTTATTTTTTATTCTTTTTAATTATTTTATTTTATTTTATATTATTTTATTTTAATCTTATGTAACATTTTAAATGTGACTCTACATCTTCACTTTAGATCAGTTGAATGCATCTTTTCTAAATTTATTTCTTAAAAGAAAATAACATACTGATCCCAAATATTTGTATGATAGTGTTTTGATTACCTGTTTTTTATTTTATTTTATAAAAGGTTGATTTGATTAGATTTTTGTTTTGTTTTTATTTAATTTAATTTAATTTCATTTTAATATTTTGTAACATTTCAAATATCTACTCTTTAGATCAATTGAATGCACATTTTCTAAATGAAAGTATTAATTTCTTAAAAACAAAAACATACTGACCCCAAACTTTTAAACGATAGTGTTCTGATTACCTTTTTTTTTTTTTTTATATACATTTTTTAATTTATATATTTTAATTTATATATTTTTAAATGGTAGCTGGCTGCCATTCATTGAATTATTCATATAATGTAATAAAGTGATTTGCCAATAAAATGTAGCGTACTATTTTTCAGTTAGCAGTACTCTAGTATTTCATTCTGAACCTGATTCATTTTGCTGTGTGTGTATGTGTGTGTGTGTGTGTGTGTGTGTGTGTGTGTCAGGGCCGAGATACGTGGTACAGATCGGAGACAAAGTCATCGACTATAACGAGGATTTCCGTCTGTTTCTGGCGACCCGTAACCCCAGTCCCTTCATCCCACCGGACGCCAAGTCTGTCATCACAGAGGTCAACTTCACCACCACTAGAGCAGGACTGCGAGGACAGGTAACACACACACACACACACACACACACACACACACACTCATCACTGCTCTGACTCCACAAAGCTCATCATTATCATGTGTGTGTGTTCAGCTGCTAGCATTGACCATCCAGCAGGAGAAACCAGAGCTGGAGAGCCAAAAAACCAAGCTCCTGCAGCAGGAAGAGGAGAAGAAGATTCAGCTCGCTCAGCTGGAGGAGTCTCTGCTGGAGGTACTGAGGCACCAATCCCACAATGCTCTTTTATGCCTCTTATTCTATATTTTATATACTGTGTTTTGTGTGTGTGTAGACTTTAGCGACCGCTCAAGGGAATATCCTGGAGAACAAGGAGCTGATTGAGTCTCTGAACCAGACTAAAGCCAGCAGCGCTCTGATCCAGCAATCTCTGACTGAATCGCATCGCCTGCAGACGTCTCTCGACCAGGTGATGCTGGGAAAGAGAGCGATTATGAACAAGATACCAGGGGTGAATGAAACAGCAGGTGTAACATCAGTCTCTCCGTGTGTCTGTAGGAAAGAGACGCGTACCTGCCGCTAGCCGAGACGGCCAGCAAAATGTACTTCGTGATCACGGATCTGTCCCAGATTAATAACATGTACCGATTCAGTCTGGCCTCGTTCCTGCGACTCTTTCACAGAGCGCTGCAGACCGAGCAGGTGACGTGGAGACACACACTCATCACACACTGACAAAATAAGGAATTAGTGAAGCTGACTGTGTGTGTGTGATGCAGGGAAGCGAGAGCACCGATGTCAGGATCTCCACGCTGGAGAGCCGTCTGAAGAACATGGTGTACGAGTATATCTGCCGCTCACTTTTCAAGGTAACACATCTCTGAATAGCCATCTCTAGATTGCCACAGAGATGCCACCGCCCACCTAAAAACCCCAGCACCAATCAGAGCCCTTTTTCATGTTCCCATAGCAATGACTCTGTCCACATAAAACCATACAGCATCTATCATTTTTTTTATTTATTTATTTTTTATTAAAAATAATAATATAAAATTGAAAACATAAAATATAAAAAATATAAACAGTTTAAAGTAATACATTTTAAATAACATATAATAATATAGTAATATAATAAAAAATAATGAAAGTGACACAAAATTTAAATTAGAATATAAAAATAAAAGCTAATTTAAAACTTAAAATAAAAACTATAATACTACATAGAAATTGCTAAAAGTTTTGTATAACACTACACTTTAATTTTATAAAATTATCTATTAAAAAGAGGCTGTTTGGAAAGCATTTTTTTAAGAGTTGCTTCATTTGCTAGCTTTGGATGTTAATTTCGTCATCATTATCCCTGCATCATTCATCATATTTTGTCACGTCCAATTTGTAATAAGATTTATATATGTATATTTAAATAGTAATACTAAATAGTAAATAGTAATACTAATCATATGTATATTTAAATAGTAAATACTAATCATTTACTTAAACTTTCTTAATAATCTTATGAACCACTGACAACTCCTTAATAACTGAAACTTGATGAAACTCTAGACTTGATGGTTTGGATTGACCCTTTAATTGCCAAATACCTTTAAACTAGCCTGCCAGTGGGTAACTGTAAATGCATGTGCTCGCTGGGCAGTTTTTCTGATGCCACCAGGGTGGCGTTTGCACTGATGGCCTGTGCCCGCCATTGCTGCTTGCAGCTATATTTAGGGCTCAAGCCCAAAGGGCTCCAATTTCTTTTTCCTGTGTAAGACTGTAGTCTTTGTGTCACAACACATTTTAAAATCAAAAGTGTAATAACACCACGCCCGCTCCGTGGTGAATAAGACCTTTTTATTAAACGACTTCTACTCATCACACAATTTGGATTTTATGTTCATCACAGAATCATGGATAAAGGTCGGTGATTTAACTCCCTTATCAGAACTGGTTCCAGCAAACTGTACATTTTTAACTCTCCTCGTCCTAATGGACGCGGGGGTGGGATCTTAACTATTCTAAATAACTCTCTCTCCTCACAATGCCGGCTGGTCCCTGCAACGACCTTCCCCAGCTTTGAAACTCAGCTTCTCCACCTAGATTGGAATGGTCCCATCTGTATAGGGGTGATATACCGCCCTCCACTCTTCACTAAGGATTTTATACTGCAATTCACTGAGTTCATTGGCAACATTGCCACAAACTATGATCGCTTCCTTTTGATGGGCGACTTCAATATTCATGTCTGCTGTCATTCTAACTCCCTGTCGCAGGAGTTTCTTGATTTAATAGATGCTTTTAACCTACTGCAGTGGGTCAAAAACTCTACCCACACTCAGGGCCACACACTTGACCTTGTGTTATCTTATGGGATTGATGTCACCGATATTGTTATCTCTGATTTTCCTCTCTCTGATCACAAGCCTATTTTATTCTCACTGTCTCTTCTGGAGCTCTCTCAACCCACTACTGATCCTGTTATGTCGCGGTTCTATTCTCCTCAGTTCAACACAAACTTCGACTTGTGCTTTACTGAGCTATGCTCTCACTGGCACTTGGACCAACCTTTATCTGATCTGGATGCAGATCAGCATCTTAGCCTTTTAAATTCTGCCTGGCTTAAAGTAGCAAACGTGACTGCCCCTCTTAAGCCTCACAAACCCAAACCAAAATCAGATATGTGGCAAAATTCTGACACTCGTCTCCAAAGACAAATATGTAGAAAGGCCGAACGCAAATGGAAACGGGACAGGCTCAGTGTCTCCTTTCGCATGTTCAAAGACTCACTTATAGCATACCAGAACGCTGTTAAATCAGCTAAAGCCACATACTTCTCAAACTTAATTGAATCCAATCACTCTAACCCTAAGGTCTTGTTTTCTGTCATTCATTCTGTTTTAAACCCATCTGCTAAATTGTCTGTTGCCTCAGATGCTCTATGTGAAGACTTCCAGAGATTTTTTATTAACAAAATCACTACATTAAGGACCAGTATCTGCCCTAAATTAATTCTCCCCCCTATTATGCCGCGTACCTCCTGTGTTTGGGAGGCTTTTGTTCCCATTAACCTCCAGACACTGAAGGATGTGAGCGCCAAGCTCAAACCTTCATTCTGCCCAAATGATATCATTCACCCGAGATTTTTAAAATTAATCACCAACACGGTGGGTCCAGGTATGGTATCCCTTATTAACAAGTGTCTAAGCACTGGCTCTGTTCCGGCCAATCTTAAAGTGGCTACGGTCACTCCTTTGCTCAAGAAGCCTTCACTGGATCCTTCTGTTTTAAAAAATTACCGGCCCATCTCTGTCCTACCTTTCATTTCCAAGTTATTAGAGAAAATCGTGTTGGATCATTTCCAACACTTTTTGTCAAATAACTGTATATATGAGGTCTTTCAATCTGGGTTTAGGACCGCCCACAGCACTGAGTCCGCTCTCCTGCGAGTGCTAAATGACATTTATCTCTCCACTGACTGTGGAGACACTGTGGTTCTAGTTCTCCTAGATCTGTCGGCGGCTTTTGACACCGTTGACCATCCTACTCTGTTAGCTAGACTGGAGACGTGGGTGGGCATAAAAGGCTCTGTCCTGTCATGGTTCCAGTCTTACCTTACTGACAGAAAGTTTTTAGTAAAGATGGGAAACTTTTCCAGCTCCATGGCACCCCTGAGATGTGGTCTTCCACAGGGCTCTATTTTGGCTCCCTCTCTATTTTCTCTTTACATGCTACCGCTGGGCACAATTTTTAGGAAACACTGTGTATCTTTTCACTTTTATGCAGATGACACCCAAATTTACATTCCAATCAAGCGCAATAATCCTGCAGCATTAAACTCTCTTCATCTATGCTTAGAGGAGGTGAAGGCATGGCTAGCTCAAAATTTCCTATCCCTTAATGATGATAAGACCGAGGTCATTGTTTTCAGCCCGAGTGAAAGGTCCCAGTGCACATGCCCAGACTTGGGGAATCTATCTCCCTTTAAATCTACAGGAGTGCGGAACTTAGGTGTTCTTGTTGACCAGCCTTTAAAGTTTGATAAACACATCTCATCTGTAGTCAGTTCTGGTTTCTACCAACTTCGCTTACTTTCTAAAATCAAAGGCTTTCTCACTCCAATAACTCTGGAAATGGCAGTTCATGCTTTCATCACGTGTCGACTGGATTATTGCAACTCACTATATTGCGGTATATCAGATTCTCAAATCTCCCGTCTTCAGTTAGTCCAAAATGCTGCGGCCAGACTCATCCATAATTGTCGCAAATATGATCATATCTCTCCCATCCTCAGATCTTTACATTGGTTACCAGTCCGGCAGAGAATAGATTTCAAAATTCTTCTCTTTGTCTTCAAATCTTTACACAACCTAGCACCGGTTTATCTCTCTGAACTTATTCATCCGTACATTCCGTCCAGAAGTCTCAGATCCCACGACCAGGCGCTGCTGGTAGTCCCTCGTGTCAGACTTAAGCGTAGAGGGGAGCGTGCTTTTGCGGTGGCAGGGCCCCGTCTGTGGAACACCATGCCTCTAGAGATCAGAACGGCTCCCAACCTCTCTGTTTTTAAGTCTCTGGTCAAAACTTATCTATTCTCGTTAGCATATTGATTACTTATCTTAGACTGTTCTTATTATTTTACATTTGCTTCTTGATTTTATAATTAATCTTAGCTTAGTTGTTCTCTATGTGCTTATGTCTGTTTTTGCTGCTTTTATTTTTATATGCTTGTTCTGTAAAGCACTTTGGTCTGTCTAGCGGCTGTTTAAATGTGCTATATAAATAAATGAACTTGAACTTGAACTTAATAAATTAAATGCATGGCTATCATATGATATTTGTAAATGAAATCAGTTTATTTGAAGTTTGAGTCAATGTAGCACTAAAAAAGGAATGTTTGTCCACTGAGAGAGCTTCAATGATTTTAGCGACAGTGATCTAGTTTTGTTTTGTGTCGGTCTAACCAGATCGAGCTGTTGTTTTACATGTAAAGCAGACCAATTTTTCCAGCACAGAACCTGCTTTTCTTTAGTGCAAAGCATGAACAAGCTTCCAGCACTGGCACTGTGTCATTCATTCATTCATGCATTTTGCAAATGATTCGCATTGCATTCATTGCATTGCATTCAAGCTACACGTTTTCTGAGTTCATGCATTCCTTGGGAATCGACCCGTCATCTCTGCTTTGCTAGTGCTGTTCTCATCTAAAATGATGGATCTGTGTGTGTATTTACAGGCGGATCAGTTGATGTTTGCGCTGCACTTTGTGAAGGGAATGAACCCAGAGCTCTTCCAGGAGAACGTAAGTGTGTGTGAGCGCTAAACTCTCATAACCGATCCTGAATGAATGATGACGTTTCTATTTCAGGTCATCTACAGCTGCCCCAGTGGCTCTAACAAGACAAATGTGCCGTTATTAGTTCTGCCGGTAAAGCAGAATGAAACCAAATCACTGGTGTTTGTTTGTATCTCATGCAGGAATGGGACGTGTTCACTGGTCTGATCGTTGGAGACATGATTCGCAAGACAGTATGAATGTCTTTATTCTTTTCTCCATAAAATGCATTAAAAAAACATGCATTTCTTCTCTTCAGCTGTAGAAACTATCTCTGTCTTTCTTCAGGACTCCCAGAAGTCTCTGCGAGAACAGTTTCCATCTTGGATTGATCAGGAGAGGCTGATAGCCGTGGCTCTGCTCAAGGTAATAAGGGCCTTCTGAATTGCAGGATAATAATGTGGATTTGATGAATAAATCCAGAGCTGCTCTTAGAGTCACTTCACCAGCATTTCACAATTTCATTTGAGAAAAGCTGTCTTCATATCATAAACACACAAAAACTCAGGACAGAAACTTCAGGACAACCCGCCAAAATAATAGTTCAGTTCAACATGAAGAAATTGTTACAGAAATATATTACTGTTGTGTAGAAGAATGTACTTCTCAAA
This sequence comes from Carassius carassius, assembly GCF_963082965.1. Taxonomy (NCBI): domain Eukaryota; kingdom Metazoa; phylum Chordata; class Actinopteri; order Cypriniformes; family Cyprinidae; genus Carassius; species Carassius carassius. Next base: position 1,562,581 of record NC_081795.1, read on the forward strand.
GTACTTTTACTTTTAAAAAGTACTTTTTTTTAACAGTTAATCTTTCTTGTGCAGAATTTTGTTCGCCAATAGAAAATAAACATTTAAAAATACAGTAAGTTACAACTTTAAATATTAATTAAATTATTAATGTGAATTTATTACATGTATTTTTCACATGATATGCTTATAATGTATAATTGTTTTTTAACCTTCATATGATTGCCACCATTTTTGGTAAAATATAAGTGTTATAATATTATTATTATAATCATAAATCAAGAAAAAAACAACATAGACCTCTCCTAAGAAAAAAAATAATAATAATAAAAAATGGCCCTTGTAAAACCTTTATTATATTGTTATTTAAACAGTTTAATAATGCTTTTTGATTACTATAATTTAATTTCGCCATTAAAAAAACAGGAAAATAAATAAATAAACAGAAAAGTATGAAAATAAAACCAAAACAAACCACTATTATTATTGTTTAAATTACTGTAAAAAAAAAAAAAACGAATTTACTTTTTTTTTTTTTACCAGTGACACAGAATCCAGAAAAATTTAACTCCCAAAAAACATAAAATGGGTTTCTTTGGGCCCTAGCTAATCAAACTGAGCCAGACATTTGACTTTGTCAACTAGTTGAAGCAGGGCTTTCCTGAATCAAGAACTGAGCAAATATAAAATGTGTAGCTTGAATGCAGTGCAAGTCACTCTGGGATAGATTGTCTGCTAAATGCATAAATGTGAATGTAAATGATCATTAGTCTGTCTCTAGTCTGTTAACCAGTCGTTTCTCTGTCTCCAGAGCACATTTCCAGTGCTGTATCAGTCTCTCTGTCTGAACGACTCAGACCAGTGGCTCACGTTCTCACAAAGTTCCTGCTGCGAACAGGAAATCCCGCCCCCCATTGCCAAGAAGATTTCACTCTTTCAGCAGGTGAGCTGTCAATCAACAGTCTGCACCAATCAGAGTGCTCTCAGAGTGCTGACTCTTTATTTCTGTCTCTTTCTCAGGTTTTGGTGGTTCAGGCGTTACGGCCGGATCGCTTACAGAGTGCGATGGCTGCCTTTGCATGTCAAGCCTTGGGTAAGTTCAGAGAGCGACGACCACACACACACACACACACACACACACAGCTCAGAGTCAGGCTTGGATAAGATATCTGACGGCTCACTCTCACTCTTTGTCATCAGTTTGTGCCAAGCTTTTCTCTGGAGCTTAATTATGATTCACATAGTGAACTCAACCTTTAGATGTATTATACCTCACACACAGCTTTCTGCACGTGTGTGTGTTGTCGATACAGGGATATTGATTTAGGTTTAGTCATCAGCTTATTATAAATCTCAAATCAGTCAAGTGTGAAAACACACACACACACACACAAACGTGTTCGCGGAAGGATGTCATTACTGATAATACAGCAGTTTTGCCAACACCAGCTCTTCCGCAGCCACATTCAATAAAATGAATTGCCTTATTAGCAAATAAAATATCTTGTTTGCCAGCGACTGTGGTGTAATATGCAAGATATTTATTCCAGGGGCGAACCATCGGTTAGTCTGTGACTAACGTTTGCAGTGTACAATGTAATTCATTTTTCCAAACACTTTTGATTTAAGTGGAGGAAGAGAGGAGGAGGACAAGAACGAAATGAGGATGGATAGCCTGCGTTCTATTTTTAACTGTTATGCGATCGGTGCTCATCTACTCGCTGAGTGTTGACAAGAGTCTTTGATGAAGCTGACCGCGGTCAAGATGCCAGACTTCATTAACTGCCTTTTCACTGGAGCACCTGTAAATACAAATTATGAGTCAAAATGAGTACAGGAAAATATTTTTGTACGTCAGTTTGTGAAAACTTTTTTTTTTTGTATTCATCAAGGACGCATTAAAAAGTGTTCAAAAGTGATGGTAAAGACATTTATAATGTTACCAAAATATTTATATTTCAAATAAATGCTGCTGAAATGCTTCTGAACTTTCTATTCATCTGTGAATCCTTAAAAAATTTACGTATCATAGTTTTCACAGAAATATGAAGCAGCACAACCGTTTTCAACATTGATAATAATCAGAAATGTTTCTTGAGAAGCAAATCATTATATCAGAATGATTTCTGAAGATCATGTGACACTGAAGAAAATACAGATTTGATCACTGCAATAAATTATATTCTACTATATATACACATAGAAATCAGCTGGTTTAAATGCTACAAATATATCAGTATTTTTACTGTATTCAAATTGTCAAAAGAAAAAAAAAAGTCAGTCTTGGAGAGCAGAAGAGATTTCTTTCAAAAACATTAAAAAATCCAAATCTGATTTTAAAGTGTCTGTTCCTTTAAAAACTGGCTCTGGATTGTAGAATAAGTTTGCACGAGTTTCTAATAGTTCTGCTTGGCTGATACTCAGTGTTTGATGTGTGTGTGTGTGTGTGTGTGTGTGTCTCCTGATGGTTTTCCAGCGGCCGCCGTCTCGCTTCTGTGGAGATAATCAGAACTGTAGATTTTCCCGTAAACAACACAGACACAGTTTTCTCATGAAGAGTCGGCAGAGGCCCAACATGTCCAGCTTTGAGAGACACACACACACACACACACACTTTTTCAATTTTTTTTTTTACTAAGTTTTAGTTTTTCTATCTTTTTATAGTAATTTATCTTTTTATTTATTTATTATTATTTTTTATTTTATTTTAGTATTTTAACATTTCAAATTGTTGTCAAGTCAGCATTTATAATTTTTGCTTAAAGGGATAGTTCATTTTCAAATTAAATTTTGATATGTTTTAGCTTACCTCAAGGACATCCAAGATGTTGGTTTCTCTGTTTCCTCAGTATTTCCCATTTTGATATTTTTAGGTCCAACCGTTCTTGTCTGTGACTCACATAATGGATGTCTATGGTCACCACCTCAAAGAGCATGCAAAGAGGAGTCAAAATTAAACAATTCCCCATCGTAAGTACACATTGATGACCTAAGACACGAAACGAGCGGTTTGTGTAAGAAAACGAACAGTATATATATCGTTTTTACCTTTTGTACACAACCACGTCCAACTGATCTAAGTGCGCGAGTGCTTCCCGATGTGACGTGCGCGCGCGCTCTGGCTTTAGTCTGTGCAAGCGCGGAAAGCGCCGGAAGCGATCTCTCGCGCATGCACATCACTCATTGTTTACACTTACTGCCTATGGTTTACACAGATTTTGGAAGTGTTACCTTTCACTGTGAAGATCTAAACGTATTTAGACGTACAGGAAATTGCAATGGAAGACGATTTCCATATATCAACAGACAACGTTGCATATTTTTCACAACCATATTTATTTGAAAAAGAATACACAGACCAAGTACTCAGGAGCGATCCGCTGCAGCAGCACGTCTTCAAGCCTCAGAGACAGAGATCTCTTCAAAATTGGTGGTGTTTTAGTAGCAAGTGTTGTGAGATGCCAACAGAAGTGGAGAGCATATGTTGTCACGAATGGAACAACTACAAGATTACGACGAGGACATTAACAGTATCACATCACACGCCTGCCTGACTGAAGATCCTGAGTTTTCTCCGCTGTTGAGACGCAGCGTTTTGCACGTTGTGTTTAGTTTGCCACGTATAAACTGGAGGCGACGTCCAATGCCAGAGGGACCCAATGGCACACTGTCAATAGAGTAAGTAATGTGTTGTATTTTTATTATAAACGCAACGATTATAGGGTGCATTATAAACATTAATTTATTACAATTACTGCATTATATTTCAGACAGTGCAGATTGAAAGCGTAGCGTGTGGTAAACAATGAGTGATGTGCATGCGCGAGACATCACATTCGGGGCTTTCCGCGCTTGCGCAGACTAAAGCCAGAGCGCGCACGCACGTCATATCAGGAAGCACTCGCGAACTCAGATCAGTTGGACGTGGTTGTGTACAAAAGGTAAAAACGATATATATACTGTTCGTTTTCTTACACAATCCGCTCGTTTCGTGTCTTAGGTCATCAATGTGTACTTATGATGTGGAATTGTTTAATTTTGACTCCTCTTTGCATGCTCTTTGAGGTGGTGACCATAGACATCCATTATGTGAGTCACAGACAAGAACGGTTGGACCTAAAAATATCAAAATGGGAAATACTGAGGAAACAAAGAAACCTACATCTTGGATGTCCTTGAGGTAAGCTAAAACATAACAAAATTTTATTTGAGAGTGAACTATCCCTTTAAATTTATTAAGTTTATCTTTTTTATCTAATATTTAAACTTTATTTTATTTCATCTTTGTTTCAGTTACCAAAAATAGTTTCTATAGTTTCAGTTTTTATTAACAATCACAACATTGATGTGTTAAAATAATAAAATAATGAATTTAATTATTTACTAATAAAATAAAATTAAATTAATTTTTATTAAAAAAAGCTTATTTAGTATTTTATTCATATTTTTTTACATTATAAAAAAAATCTATTATTTTTATGTTTTTTCCTTTTTTTGTTCTCTTAATGGTGGCCATTTAAAACACTTTGACTCACCAGTGTGTGTGAAATTTGCCGTATAAATAAATGAGCTGGATAATTGTTCTTGTGGAAACCCTGCTGAAGCTCTTGGTCGTGTGGAGAGAAGGGCTGGATCTCACCAAATACAGAAAATACATCTGAATATCATCTTCTGTGTGCAGTGTCATCTAATGATGCAAATCAGTCTCCCACACAGAATCAATGAAGTGCTCCTGTACCTGTCTGTCTGTACCTGGGATACCGAAAGGACAGCATGCCTGTCTAACGTGTGTGTGTGTGTGTGTGTGTGTGTGTAGGGATGAGGGAACTGTCTCCTCCTCCACTGAATCTGAAGCGTCTGTATGAAGAGACTCTGGAGTCTGAGCCTGTTTTACTGATCATCTCTGCCGGAGCGGATCCATCTCAGGAGCTCCTGGAACTCGCCGGTCAGATTGTGGGGCGAGAAAACTACCATGAGGTCCAACACGCTCACACACACACACACACACACACGATCACACACTTTCACACACAATCACATATACACGCACACACACACACACACACACACGCACAGATACACACACACACAAACTTTCACACACAATCATATACACGCACATGCACACACACACACACACACACACACACACTTTCACACACAATCATATACATGCACATGCACATGCACACACACACACACACACACACACACACTTTCACACACAATCATATACACGCACATGCACACACACACACTTTCACACACACACACACACTTTCACACACAATCATATACACGCACATGCACACACACACACACACACTTTCACACACAATCATATACACGCACATGCACACACACACACACACACACACACACACTTTCACACACAATCATATACACGCACATGCACACACACACACACACACTTTCACACACAATCATATACACGCACATGCACACACACACAAACACACACTTTCACACACAATCATATACACACACATGCACACACACACACACACACACACTTTCACACACAATCATATACACGCACATGCACACACACACACACACACACACACACACACTTTCACACACAATCATATACACGCACATGCACACACACACACACACACACACACACACACACACACGCGCACACACACACACGCACATACCCCCATGCAGATGGTCAGACATATTACACTACAGGGATTATTATTGTACAAAATTACAAAACTAAAACCATGAACATTCTTTCAAATAAAAGAAACATTAACTGGAAAAATTAAATTATATATATATATATTCTTTCAAATTGATGTACTAAAATAACTGAAATGAAAAAAAATGAGAGCAAACAAAATATGTAGACAGTAAAATATAATAAAAATAACAAAAGCTTCAAAATTACTAAAACTTTAAATAAAATTAAACCATAAAATATAAAAATGAAATCTAATTAAAAATATATGGGGTCGGTAAGATTTTTTAATTACTTTGAAAGAAATCTCTTCTGCTCTAAAACCAAATAAATAAAAAAAAATTCAAATAACTATTTTCTGTTAATATCTATTATTTATTCCTTCAGTCTTCAATGTCACATGATCTTCAGAAATCATGAAAATATGATGATTTACTGCTCAAAAAACATTTCTGATTGTTATCAATGCTGAAAAAAGTTATGCTGCTCAACATATCAAAACTGTGATACATTTTATTTTTCAAGCTTCACAGATGAATAGATACTGATATCTTTTGAAACATCATAAATGTCTTTACTGTCACTTTTGATCAATTCGATGAATCCTTTTTGGCTAAAGCTGGCGATGGGTCAGGGTCAGGCAGACGCGGCTCTCCAGACGCTCAGAGAGTGTGTTCGCTCCGGTGAATGGCTGTGCTTGAAGAACCTGCACCTGGTCACAGCGTGGCTCCCCCTGCTGGAGAAGGTCTGAACTCGCTCTCTGTCTGTCTTCTCTTCTTCACTTCAATTATAGCTGAAATGACTCTTGTTGTAAAGTGAGAGTGAATCTGTGTGAGGAAGATTACTTGCAGATAATTTAATTGCTTTTGGTTTTTATTTGTCAGCTCATTCTCGAAATGTAAGTGTGTGTGTTGTGTAGCGCTGCAGATCTGTAATGGGTTTGGATTCGATGTGATGAGGCTGTGAGAGAATGAAACACATGCACGCACACACAGGAGAGATTGTTATTGGTTTGATGCTTTGCATTTGTCTATTTAAATCATTGTAGTGAGACATCTAATGTGTGTGTGTTTGTGTGTGTGTGTGTGCAGGAGCTCAACAGTATGAAGCCCAAAGCCGGTTTCAGAGTTTGGTTGACTGCTGAGGTTCATGCAAAGTTCACTCCCATACTGCTCCAGTCCAGCCTGAAGGTCACCTATGAGGTCAGTGTGTGTCAAATATAGTATATTCTCTTTTTAATGAACCGATATTGATTCTTAAATCCCAAGACTAAACTTTTAATCTCTGCTTGTTTTCAAATGCTGCATCAACAAAACTTCATTAAACATTATTTTTAGCATGCTTCTTATTCAGTAATCACAATTAGGGTTTGTACTCAGTACTTAAGGTATCAAACAGTGTCAGAGCTTCAAATGCTGTAAATTTTATAACAAAATTCAAACAGAAAAATCTAATTTTGATGGTCGTTAATCAAAGTTTATGGGGGCCTTAATAGGTCTTTTTTTCAATTTTTTTCAAATTTTTAATTTGCCCTTCCAGATCGTAAAAACATCTTAAATCAGAGCGGAAAGTCTTCAAATGGCATTAAATGTTGCATGCATTGCAAAAAAAATAAATAAATAAATAAAAACATGATCTTCCTCCATATTTTCGTCTTGCTTTCAAATACAAATAATATCTGAATATCAAGATTCATACACTTGAGATGCAAAATGAAGAAATAGAAAACTAAAACCATAAAAAGAGTAACTTGAATAAAAATAAAAATAAACTTTAACTTAAAACTTAATTCAGTATTTCTTATTTTGATTTACTTCAACATAATGTATTAAAATAACTAAAACTTACATAACACGTAAACCAAAACTAATAAAACAGAAAAAAAGCATCTCTATTTGAACTAAAATTAAAATTAAAACAGACAGTATACAAATAAAAAACTCAACAAATAAAAAACAAAATAGTCATAAAACTATAATATTGTAACACTTTTTTGAGGCTGGATTCTCATTGTAGACGTTTGCATTTAAATAACTTACTGATGTTTTTTGTTTTCTTTTATTTTCTTTAGCTGGTCTTAATAAGGTCTTTAAAAGCCTTAAATTGACCTTTATACAGCCTGAGAGACCCTCTTTAATGTGGTGTAACAGATCACTGTGGCTGTGAACCGTTCTTCCTCTTTACTACTAGTTAAAGCACCAAATAAACATGAATGAACGTCAGAAGGTGCTAAAAGAAACGTACTGAAATGATTCATGTCTCCTGTAATCAAAAATCAGTGTTTCAACTCCAGTAAGAGCTCAATAAAGCAGCTTGTAACGTCACATTAACATTCAGTGAAAATACATTCAGTGTTTATATCAAATCGAATTGAATCGGATGTTCAACAGAGCTTCATCTCAGACTGCACATCCATTAATGATAACATACGTGTGTGTGTGTGTGTGTGTTCAGGCTCCTCCAGGCCTCAAGAAGAACCTGAAGCGGACGTATGAATCCTGGAGCGCGGAGCAGATCAGTAAAGGCGGTCACCTGACTCGAGCTCAGTCGCTCTTATGTCTGGCCTGGTTCCACGCCGTCTGTCAGGAGAGACGCAACTACATTCCACAGGTACACACACCAGTCACATGATTACTGGAGTTCAGACAGGAACTCTTGGATCTGTTTGGGCAAATAATTCGGACTACTGCACGTCAGGCCTTTGAAGAGCTCCATTTAATTAACTGAAGCTTTTGTGTAATGTCTCTCGCTCAGTTCATCTGTCTCTCTCTCCTAAAGTCTAATGAGTTGCGTAGGAGAAAACAAATTCATGGTGTCTCTAAAAAGGGTTCTGTGAAAGATGCAGGATGTTTCTTTCTCCACAGTTAAATTGATGCCATAAAATGGTCTTATTTTTATGATTGTGAGGTCACATAGGCTTCTTAACATACCGCAACATTAAACTTACTCAGTACTCCGTGACTTGATGTGATTATGAACTGTACATAGAGGTCAGTCATTTAGCAGAGGTCATTTGCATCATAAAGATACAGTTGCAAAGAAGAGATGTTGGCTAACAGTGTCTGTGGAGAATGAAACGCCACAGAAGAGTCGACCGTGTGCCTTTATTGGACAGCCACTATTGGAAAACATGGTATTATTTTCAGCATTTATAAAATGTGTAGAAATATTACAATTTATTATTTTATTTATTACATAAGTTCTATTATTTATGTAGTAAATTAGATATAATAAATCAAGTATATCAAATAAAATATTTAAAAAACGTATAAATTATAAAATAAAATATATGCATAATTCATAAATTATAATTTTAATTTGTATACTATTATAATAACACATTTATTCTATAATTATATATTTTTTTACTTATTATTTTGATGTTTCCAAAAAAAAAAAAATCAAAAAAATATATAAATTCCAAAAAAAAGAAAAAAAAAGAAAAAAAAATTATATATATATATATATAATTTTATATATGTGTGTGTATGTGTGTTATAATTATATATATATATATATATATATATATATATATATATATATATATATATATATATATATATATATATATATATATATATATATAATTGAAAGATAATAATGTGTAATACTTTTTATTAACTTAATACCAAAGTACCAGTGCTTTTAATATCAGTAGCTTTTAAATGATCAGATTTGTCAGGTTTTTAAAAAGGTTTTCTTTCAATATTTGCTTGTATTAAATAATGCCTGTTGTGAAAAGACTGGGAAAGAAAAGATGAATGACTTCACGGCATCCATGGAAATTGATGTCAAGCTTTTGATAAACGACTCCGTATTTAATCACGATTATTAGACTTTGAGTCGGAGTATCTATTGCACAGGCTGAATGTATGAAGTTGAGTTAAACTGAGGATGATGAGGATGTGTTTGTGTTGCACAGGGTTGGACGAAGTTCTACGAGTTCTCTCTGTCAGACTTGAGAGCCGGCTTTGAGATCATTGACAGTCTATTTGAAGGTGTGTGTGTGTGTGTTTATCTCTATGTAATCTACATGAACTCATCATCTGAGGGTTGGATGTTTTTATATTTGCATGTATTTACATGTTTTGGTTTGAGATTGTGTTATAGTATTTATTTTTCAGGTGGGAAGGCGTTTCAGTGGGAATTCGTGCATGGTCTCTTGGAAAACGCTATCTACGGCGGCCGCATCGATAATGTGTGTGACCTGCGAGTCCTTCGCTCGTACCTACAGCAGTTCTTTAACGCTCAGCTCCTCTCACAGTCACACACACACTCACGTGTCAAGAAAACACACACTTTCCCGGCTCAGATAACCCTGCCCAACTCCTGCAGCATAGCGGTTAGTGATCGCATACAGACTACTCTCTGTGCTGTATAGTTCATAAGAATTCAGAGCTTCTGTTTGGACTGATACTACCCACAGTGCTTTACTCTAGTGGATTAAAGTCTCTCCTCTGTTTGTGTGTGTGTGTGTGTGTGTAGGATTATCGTGCAGTGGTGGACGCTCTTCCTGAAGACGACAGACCCAGTTTCTTCGGCCTGCCTGCAAACATTGAGCGCTCTGCACAGAGAATCATCAGCTCACAGGTGTGTGTGTGTTTCTGCAGAGGTCATGAGGGGTCAAATGTGTTTTGAGAACATTGTGCTGAGCAGGAAATTCCTCAGCATCAAAGGTGTGTGTGTGTGTGTGTGTGTGATTGTTGTTCTTTTTTGTCGGGAGGAGATCATAATGCGCTGACAGACTGAGCACATTCACACACATGGGATTGTTTCACAGGATTTCTGAAGATGTCTCATTGACTTTTTACACCTTACTTTAGACATTATTTCTTGAAATGTTCACAGTCAGTTTTTACTGTGCTTGTGTGGAATGTTTCAAGTAGATTCGCATTTATTGAAGCAAGCAGCAGTGTTTGCGAGGTAGCAAATCTTTCTAGTCTTGTAGGCTAGCATCAGTACCTTGAATTTGATGCGAGCAGCTACTGGTAGCCAGTGTAACCTGATGAGGAGAGGAGTAACATGAGCTTTTTTTGGCTCATTGAAGACAACCCTCGCTGCTGCATTCTGGATCAACTGCAGAGGCTTGACAGTACATGCAGGAAGAGCCAGGAGAGCATTACAATAGTCCAGTCTGGAGAGAACAAGAGCTTGGACAAGAAGTTGGGTTGCTTGCTCTGACAGGAAGGGTCTAATCTTCCTAATGTTGTATAAGGCAAACCTGCAGGACCGGGTCGTTGTAGCAGTGTGGTCTGTGAAGCTTAACTGATGATCCATCACAACTCCTAAATGTCTGGCTGTCCTCGAAAGAGTAATGGTTGACGAACCCAGCTGTATAGAGTAGTTGTGATGAAACGATGGGTTAGCTGAAACCACCAGCAGTTCTGTCTTAGTAAGTTTGAGCTGAAGGTGATGGTCATTCATGTCACTCAGACAGGCTGAAATGCGAGCAGCTACCGTTGGGTCATCTGGTTGGAATAAGAAGTAGAGTTGAGTGTCATCAGCGTAGCAGTGATAAGAAAAGCCATGCTTCTGAATGACAGATCCTAATGACGTCATGTAGATGGAGAAGAGAAGTGGTCAAAGTACTGAGCCTTGAGGAACCCCAGTAGCAAGTTGTTGTGACTTAGAAACATCATGCTTGTGAAATAATAAAAAATAATACATTTAATGCTTTGATGACTGGCTGCATGAAAATCCTGCTTTTTACTGAATTAAATATGTGAAATACCCTCATTCAGCTCACTGTTGCTCTGTTGACACACACACACACACTATGTGTGTTCAGACTGTTACGCTCACTCCTATTTGTCATTTTCAGGTTTAGACTCTTAGATCTTTGCCACAATCTCACACACACACACACACACACACACACACACACACACACACAGTCTCTGAGATGGAGGATAGTGTACGGTGAGATGTACTGCGCTCACCTCAGCCCTCTGTGTGTGTGTGTGTGTGTGTGTGTGTGCAGGTGATCTCTCAGCTGAGGATTCTGAGTAGGTCTGTAGCAGCTGGCTCCAAATTTGACAGAGAGATCTGGTCTAATGCACTCTCACCTGTGCTCAACCTGTGGAAACGTCTCAACCAGGTAATGCATCGCCATTTTAGTGTCATAATATAATTGTGATATATTTATTTATATATAATAGTTTTAAAAAAAATTATATATATATATATATATATATATATATATATATATATATATATATAATTTTTAGATATAAATAATTGTTTTTTTTTATAATAATAATAATTTATAAAAATTCTTAATTTATTGTCTTTCAATTTTTAGTATTGTTTAAAATGGAAACTGTTAAAAATGATTTCAGTAATTTATATAATTCTAAAATAAAATGAAAAAATTTAATTATTTTAAAACTAGAAATGTTGCCTTGCTAGCTAACTGCAATAAATAGGTCCACACTGAAGTACCAAAATTACTAAAAATAGAATAACGATGACAAAAGCACGTAAAAATTACAAAAAATAAAATAAATGAGTGAAAATAACTTATTCAAAATATGAATAAATACTATAATAGTGCATAAATACTGTCTCTTTGACCCTTGCAACTAAAAGGGCTGTTTTTTGCTTCTGTACCTGTACTGAGAGAAGTCTGTGTAAAAGCCCCTTCGCATCTGAAATGAGTTTTCTGTCCGTTCAGACTTGTTTTTAACCGCTCATCCTTCAATAACAGCCTGCTGCTGACAGATTCATAAAACAAGCAGAGCTGAAATGTGCCACTCAAATGTTGTAGCATCCTGTGAACCTCGTAAACGCAATCTTATCTCCAGTCAGACAGATACAAACCTGTGTAGCTTCACTCCTGGAAACTGAAAAAAACAATTTGATATGCAACAGCCAGGTTCCAGCAGCTGTTAGGTGCATTGAACAGTCTGTAGGCATGCCTTTTATGCGGAGTCTAGATTTTGATTGGTTATTGATTTCTGCTGCTCTCTGATTGGCTCTTGCCTCTTTTTCAGGGTTCCTCATTAATCCATCAGAAGGTGGCTCCGCCCACTGAGGGCGTCGGCTCTCCCGTTCTCTCATTCGTCCAGCTGGAGCAGTTTAATGCGGTGCGATTGGTCCAGAGCATTCACCAATCGCTGGCCTCGCTCAGTAAGGTCATCAGAGGCACATCCCTCCTGACCGCTGACGTACACAAACTGGCCACTGCGCTCCTCAACCAAGAGGTGAGAGTCAACGCCGGCACCTGTTTGATTAATGAACCAATACAGTGTGAGGATTCTGTGATGCTGATTCCAAAAATGTGTCACACTTTCTCACAAAATATGAAGCATTTCGTAACATTTTTGCTGTTGACAACCATTTGTAAGAAGAAGCTTTGTATTTTTTTGTACAAAGAAAAACTGTGTCAAAGACTCGATTCTTGCCGCCTCTGAACAACAGTTTGTCCAATTATCGGCCCATGTTCACATGCATGACATTATTTTATGCATAATTCTGATTTTAAGGTTAGAATAATGAGCAGTGACAGAAAAAAATGTGAGCCAGATGGAAAAAAAGATGGCACAATATTCTACTGATGTGTGTGTGTGTATTTATTAGTAATATGTGCTTGTCTTTTTTTTATTTATTTTTTTATTCATTTTATTTCAACTTCAGACCATTTTTATTTTAATTAACACAGATGTTCTTTATATGTATGTATATATATATATATATATATATATATATACATATATATATATATATATATATATATATTTCTTTTTTTTTTTTTTTTTACATTTTATTTTATTTTTTTATTATTGATAAGTGTATTAAAGCTAATACATACATATTTAAAAATATATATTTATTCTTATTTTGTGTGGAAAAAATAAAAAACATTGACATTTTTAACTCCGCATCATAAAATTATGCAATATCAGGTCTTTTTTTGCACATGAGCAGATATTTGTTTTCAGGATACAAGCGTTGTAATCAGAGCTGACTTCCTCTGTGTCTCTCAGTGTCCGTTGAGTTGGCAGAATAAATGGGAAGGCCCTGAAGACCCGATGCAGTATTTGCGAGCCGTCGTGTCCCGAGCACTTGCGATTCAGGTAAACAAACTCCTGCTGTTGATCCAGAGGTCCTGGAATGTGTTTGACCTCCTCCAGGTGTTCTCCAGTCTGTTTAGCCCTGTCTGTGGGAGCCTTATGATCCTAGAATGCGGGAATGCCACGAAAGAGCCGTGTTTGTTCAGGATGCACCTGGCCTTATAAATCGCTTGCATATTTTCCTGCAATCGGAATGTAGGCTGCAGTGACTCATCTGATCATATGAGGGTTTTCCGTGCTTTTATACACTTTACACTCTTTGTGCTTTGGATAAAAATGCTTTCTAAATAGCAGCCCTGCCATAAATTCCAGCTCTGTGAAGCTCGTGACGTACCGTTTCTGATAGCGCGAGGACTCAGCGCTCCGATGCTCATACTCCACAATTCAGTTTGGTGATTAAACAGCTTTTCTGTGAAGCATACAAAATTGACAATGGTAGGTTATTGACTTTATTGTATTGTTACTGCAATAAAGCTACGTTTGCTGGGTGGGTTTTACAGTTGTCAGATTAATAAATAAATAAATATATGTCATATGTATTACATTTATTCATTTAGCAGATGCTTTTATCCAAAGCGACTTACAGATGAGGACAGTGAAAGCAATCAAAAACAAAAAAAAGAGCAATGATATATAAGTGCTATAACAAGTCTCAGTTAGGTTAACACAGTACACGTAGCATGGGATTTTAAATAATATAATATAAAGAAAACAGATAGAATAAAAAAAATAGAGCAAGCTAGTGTTAGAGGTCTTTACACACACACACAGACACACACACACACACACACACACATACAATTGCATAATAAATGAAAAGAAAATAGAATACAAAAAGATTAGAAAGGTAGTTAGATTTTTTTTTAAGAATAGAATTAGAATAGTGAGTGTTAAAGTTAGAGGGTCAAATAAAGATGGAAGAGATGTGTTTTCAGCCGATTCTTGAAGATGGCTAAGGACTCGGATTGAGTTGGGGAGGTCATTCCACCAGGAGGGAACATTTAATTTAAAAGTCCATAAAAGTGGCTTTGTGCTTCTTTGGGATGGCACAATCAAGCGACATTCACTTGCAGAACGCAAGCTTCTAGAGGGCACATAAGTCTGAAGTAATGAATTTAGGTAAATGGGTGCAGAGCCAGTGGTAGTTTTGTAGGCAAACATCAATGGCTTGAATTTTATACGAGCAGCTATTGGAAGCCAGTGCAAATTGATAAACAGAGGTGTGGCGTATTCTTTTTGGCTCATTAAAAATGAATCCTTCTGCTGCATTCTGAATTAATTGTACAGGTTTGATAAAATTGGCTGGAAGACCTGCCAAGAGGGCATTGCAATAGTCCAGCCTGGACAGAACAAGAGCTTGAACAAGGAGTTGTGCAGCATGTTCCCAAAGAAAGAGCTTGATCTTCTTGATGTTGAATAAAGCAAATCTGCAGGATCGGACCGTTTTAGCAATGTGGTCTGAGAAAGTCAGCTGATCATCAATCATAACTCCAAGGCTTCTAGCTGTTTTTGAAGGAGTTAGGGTTGATGTGCCTAACTTGATGGTGAAATTGTGATGAAATGATGGGTTTGCTGGAATCACAAGCAGTTCTGTCTTGGCAAGGCTGAGTTGAAGGTGATGGTCCATCATCCAGCAAGAAATGTCTGTTAGACAAACTGAGATGCGAATAGCTACCGTCGGATCATCAGGATGGAATGAGAGGTAGAGTTGAGTGTCATCAGCATAGCAGTGGTATGAAAAGCCATGTTTCTGAATGACAGATCCTAATGATGTCATGTAGATGGAGAAGAGAAGTGGTCCAAGTACTGAGCCTTGAGGAACCCCAGTAGCAAGGTATATATTTAATGTGCATATAATTTGTCATGTTAAAACTTTTTATATTTAATTATATATATATATATATAATATATATATATATATAATATATATATATATATATATATATATATATATATTTATTCTTAAATTTTTTTGTTTTTTCATATTTATAGATAGATAGACTCATGCACTTGATACACTGACCTTGAGTGCAGGAAGGAGGAAGAGCTATTGAATATTAAAGTTATTAAATATGGACTCATGAATAATTAATTATAAAAAATAAAATAAAAACTCTATATCTTGTTTCTTTTGTTCTCACGAGATGGAATTGAGCCACCATGTCCATAAAACTCCTGTCACACGTGTCCTATCCGTCCGCTGCTGCTGATGTGAGTCAGTTTGTGAGTGAGCCGACAGAAACACTTCTCATGATGAATGTGTTTCTTCAGCTGGGATGATGATGATGATGATGGTGGGGATGATGGGGATTTGAGACGCTCCCTCAGGCACTGAACTGAACCAAACAGCCCTGTAAACCAATGAAGCAGCAAGGTTAAGTGTTCTCGAGCGGGAGAATTTAGGTGAAAGTGTGTCAGAGCTTTACACTATTATAGCAATTCTGAGTTGAGACTTCCTCCACAGTCCATCCAGAGCAAGTCTGAAAGTCTTGCAGTAGCAAAACAGCATTTTGAGGGTCCGAGATGATCCTGAAAACTAAATTATTTATTGTTTTTGTCATTGTTTTTTGTTCCAAGAAACTGACTGCTGTGGGCCTTGAGGGTCAAATTTGGCTCCTAAAATGCTTCTAAAACAGTTTTGCGAGCGCACACACTTGACCAAAATGAAGGTCATTTTCGAAGTCCGCGTGTCGAAACTCACCTTGAGGTGGACTGTTATCGACCTCAGGACGGATTCCTCTAACAAATAGTTGTATCTTATCCGTCTGCGCTGTTATGACGAAGATCTGTGAAATCTTTCCCGACCAACAGATCTAATAAACAGGAAATCAAGCATGTTTGTGTGAAAATGTGATCTGCTAGTCCCTGAACACAGATCTTGCTGAAGTGACCTTGAAAGACAATATAATCTGATGTGTGTTGCGATGTGTTTGTGAGTTAATTTGGCTGGAAATAACCGAAATTAATGGTAATTTTAGATGCAGATTGTTTGCTACTAGTATTATTAAATATATATATAATATAATGTTTTATTTAATAATTATGTATTTATATACATGTATTTATTTATAATAAAACAGCTTAATAATATGTAAAAAATAAATAAATAAATAAAAATAAAGGTTTATTCATACACTACACGACTGTTTTTTTTTTAGTAGTAGGTTAAAAAAAAAAAAGAATTATATTTTATTCATCAAGGATGCATTAAATTGTTCAAAAGTGTCTGTAAAGATATTTATGTTACAGAAGACTTCTATTTCAATGAAATGCTTTTTTGAACTTTCTGTTCATCTGTAAATTCTGAAAAATAAAATGCATCACAGTTTCCACAAAAATATTGTGCAGCACAACTCTGTTCAACATAGATAATAATCAGAAATGTTTCTTGAGCAGCAAATCAGTATAATGGTGCCGAAAATACAGCTGCACGTCCCAGAAATAAATTACATTTTATAATATATTCACATAAAAAACAGCTGTTTGAAATTTTAATAATACATCACAAAATAACTGTTTTTACTGTATATTTGCTAAAATAAATGTAGCCTCTGTAAACAGAAGAGACTTTAAAAAACTGAAATGTTTATATATCTTAGCGACCCCAAACTTACAGAAGTATATATTAAAGTTCACACATACATATGATAATGTCCTATTCATTCGAAGCACAGAATTTGTTGTTATTGTTCATCAATACTGAGTTTTATTACTGCAACCCATGCATAAAAACACGCAGAGCGTATGCTACTGATAAACAAATACAGTAAAGATGGACATACACAGAAACTGTTCTTAGAAAGATGCAGCGTGTGAATCTCTGCTGTTCTGTGTGTGTGTGTGTGTGTGTGTGTGTGTGTGTGTGCGTGCAGGCATGGGTGGAGAGGGCAGAGAGGGGCGGACTGCTGTCAGAGATGCTGGATCTGTCGGAGATCTTCCACCCGGACAGTTTCCTGAACGCACTGAGACAAGAGACCGCCAGGTGATCAACTCAACACACACCTGAGAAAGAGAACTTGAGGAGACTTGTGCACGGGTTATTATACTTAAATAAAACGATAAAAACTAAACTAAACTGAAATAATTTAATTTAGTTTAACTTCTAACTTCATGTACTAAAATAACTAAAGCTAAAACAGAAATAAAAACGAACTACAGTATGTAGACAAATTTAAAAGTAAAAACGAATAAAAATGAGAAGAAAAAAATACAACATAACTGTAAAAATCTAAATGAAAACTAAAGATATTACAATCCAAAATATTAATAAAACTATAATAGTATCTTGAAACTGTAATAACACTGCTTACTAAACTAAATTTAAAGGAGTAGTTCACCTATAATAAAGAATATGCTAAAATATCGTCATCCTCAAGTCATCCGAGATCAGGTTTCTTCATCAGGTTTGGAGAAATGTAGCATTGCATCAGCGTCTCATCAATGGATGCTTTGCAGTGAATGGGTGCCGTCAGAATGAGAGTCCAAACATCTGATAAAAACATCACAATGATCCACAAGTACTGCATTATTATGGATTATGGACTTGTATTTTGGCTGGAAACTATTGTTTAAAGTTAAATCATCTTGACTGGAGCTGTCACATGCTAAAATAAATGTAATAAAAGGTAATTAACTTAATAAACACCTGCTGAAGTAAAACCTTGAGGTAACTTACATCACCTGCACACCTCCACTAAACTAAATCACATACTGAACTAAACACACTAATATGAGCTCATTTACATAAAGAAGTCTTAAAGCTACGGTAACAAAAACTGCCTTTATTCCCTCGGATTTAAATATTTGAAGGGGACTTTTTAAAATATATTCTGTGTTTTCCGTTTTCATTTTTCTGGATTCTATTTTAATGATTTGATTACATTTTGGTCATTAAACAGAGACGATCTGATCTCATGAATTCATAAAACGTTACTGAATAATAAAAACATCGAAAACATTTCAAGAGAATAAAATGAAAATGAAACTTAATTGTATATATTGAAACTTGGACGTAAAAATATCTTGACTTATTATTATTAATAATATTAATATAAAATATAAATCTATATAGTTATTATTATTACTTAGAGAATTTAATTTTACTACACAATACTAATATAGTTCATATGCATATCATTTCCATAAAATCAATGTTGTTGTTATTAGTTTGAGAAGTACATTTTATTATACAATAGTAATATATTTCATTTATTGTTCATAAAATCAAAGTTATTAGTAGTAGTAGCATTATTAATATTAATATTATTATTACTTTGAGAAGTACATTTTTGTGGTTTAATAATGACTGATGCTAGTCCACATCGCTATTTGAATTGAATTTAATTAATTTCACAGCCCTAATTTTGATTTATTTATTCATGGGAAATAAGCTAAATTCTATGCAATAAATTCCATTCTTAGATCCCGATTCTGCGATTGCACCAGTGTTTTTTTGCATTGCAGAAATCATATCATTAAAAATAAAATGCCAGCGATCATAAGGGAGAAATGTGGTGTTTGTGTCAGGTTGATGAGCTGCTCTATGGACAGTCTGAAGTTTGTCACGTCCTGGAGGGGTCAGATTGCTGAAGCGAAGCTGCAAGTGAAGGTACAGGAGCTCATGTTTAACAGGACTGAACTCTTCTGGATGGTGTTTACTGAACTCTCTCTGTCTGCAGGTCGGCGGCTTGCAGTTGGAAGGTTGTGTTTTTGACGGAAAGCGTCTGGCTGAGAGCCATCATGACTCTCCCAGTGTGTCTGCTGTTCCTGCGTGTTACATGGCCTGGATCCCACAGGTAACACACACACACACACACACGTTCTCCTCTGATGTTCCCAGTGAAGGCTGTGCATTATAGAGTGTGTGTGTGTGTTTCAGAGTGCAATGGGAAGTTATTCTCCGGACGAGTGCATCTCTCTGCCCGTGTACAGCAGCGCTGAGCGTCAGCGTGTGGTGACAAGCGTGCAGCTGCCGTGTGCTGGAGATCATGACACATGGATCCAGAGCGGAGCGGCGCTTTTCCTCAAACAGCAGTAACACACACACACACACTGTGAGCGCCTCATATGCTCACCCTATACCTCTTTGGCTGCATATTTTGTCATAATCGCTGCATTAAAGCTGCTGTGAGACTAAAGATTTAATCAGTCTCGTTGCAGGTATTTATATTATTAAATAAAAGAGTTTTCATCAAAATCCATCCCTCTCTCTCCATTTATTTTCAGTGCAATTTTAGAACTTGACATTGCAGCATGTGGCATGACAAAAACCGTACGTGCATGTATCGATGCAAGTGCATCTCGGCTCTGTACAGTGAGAAATCATTGCATAATTAAACCAAATAAAATTAGTAATGAAAGAGACAGAGAGAAATACGGACATTTAAAAGGGGAAACATTTTAATAAATTGAAATATAAAATAAATTCACGAATTTAACAAAACAGGAATTTATTTTTTAAGATGTTGTGTGTTTCTTATTTAATATCCTTGATTTTATCAGTGTTATATTCATTAATTAAATGAATAATATCTGAAATAATTTTTCGTGTACTTGAGAAGGAAACTTTTCACATTTTTATTTAATTTAATTTGAGGCACTAAAATAACCAAAACTTAAATGAAAATGAATAAGAAATATAGATGTATTAAAAATTTGATAAAAATGGCAAAAACAACAAAATTGTAATATAATATTGTAAAAACTGTAATATCTCAATGATAATGAAATAATCTTATTCAAACATTGTTTTTGTAAGGGCGTTGTTATATTGTGGTGTGTGCGTGCGTGTCTGTGTGTGTGTGTGTGTGTGTGTGTGCGTGTTTGTGGGTGTGTGTGTGTGTGCGTGTCTGTGTGTGTGTGTGTGTGTGTGCGTGTTTGTGGGTGTGTGTGTGTGTGTGTGTGTGTGTGTGTGTGCATCACCAAACATTCTGCCCTCCACGGCTGCATCAGACTCTCACTGTTACCATGGAAACCATTTAGCCTTACCAAAAAAAAAAGGCTCAAACCATCAAAAAAAAATAATCAATTTTAGCTCTGTTTTATATAGAATTTATATTTCAATATTTTATTTATGATTTTTTTAAATTTTTATGTATATTTGTAATATTTTTTGTTGTAATACTTTTGTATTTTTCTTGTATAAAATAGTGTCTTTAAAATATATTCATATTTTATTTAGAATTTTTATATTTCTTTTTATATTTTTTAATGCTTGTACATTCGTTTTAATTTTTATGTAGAATTTACATTTTAGCATTTATATAATATTTTTATAATTTTTATATATTGCTTATATTTTATACATTTTATATGGAATTTTTTTTTTATTTTTTTTTTATATATATAATTTTTTTTATCATAATACTATCTGTTTCATCTTTAATCTTGTACTCTTAACAAGCAGTACTGTGGTACTACTATACTACAGTGGTACACATGATAAACATATTTCTATATTTATATTAATGTCCCTTTACTGGTGAGTAAAAGTGTGCAGGACATTAGTATTCATCTTTCAGTGCATCTGAACGTCAGCGGCGTCCAGTGATGACCTTTGACCCACACTCATGTTAAAGTGGTCACCTGCCCTCTGGACTCATCTGTACAGAAGCAGGTATGACGCGTGACCTTTGACCTCAGTGATGCGTGTGAGATCAGGATGCTGATGATGGGTGTTGTGTTTCTCCTCTGATCCTCCTTTTCCTTTACAGAGGAACAGAGACATCCTCATTCACTCCTGAGGACTGTGATGCACTGAGTGGATGAGGAATACTGTGCTGTTTACACACACACACACACACACACACACACACACACACAGAGACACACACTCATTTAGACTGACATTATCTTGTTTCCGTGTCTCTTTTCTTGAGAGTGAGTCGTGAGATCTGATTAGATGCCCTTTTGGTGGAGTCTTTTCACAAACACTCACACAAGTTTTGGAGCTTCTTGACTTTTCAGATGGAGAGGCTTTTTATCCGCAAATCAAAGGTCAGTGTGTGTGTGTGTGTTTGTGTGTGTGAGAGAGAGGGGGACAGAGAGAAAACTGGATTTTGGTGTTTGTGGAATCAAAATGCTGACATTTAATCGCACACAAACACACACACACACACACACACACACACACACACACAGCATCCACCTGAAACTGGACAGTACTCCAGAGGAACTAAGGTGCTACTATGATGTCCACAGAAAAAATAAATTATAATACCACGATAAATACAGGGAAAGCATGACTGACAATAGTAGATGTAAAAATAATAATAATAATAAAATGGTATATCCATAGTAAAAGAGAAAAGGGTATTTGATTAATAATGTAAAAAAAAACAAAAACATGATAATTAACGAAATGTAACTGTAAAAAAAAAAAAAAACATTGTCCAAGAAAAATGTAAAACAAAAAAACATGGTACTTCCATGATGAATGTAAATATCCTTTTAATACATCATGATATATATATATGTTAAATGTAATAAAAAAAGTTATATGTATATCTATTATATGTCATATATATATATATATATATATATATATTGCAGTTCTTCTGCAAATAAAAAAACTATTTTCATGGTGAATGTAATAAAAAAAAAACATGGTACTTTTCAGTGTTTTATATAAGTGATAATTGTTGTACAGTATAAGTTTGTTATTGTCTAATTGGACTGGAATTAAACCTGAGTGTGTGTGAGTGTGTGTGTCTCACACACAATTAAACTGCAAAACAGGAAACAGAGCAGAGGAATGAGAGGAAACCACAGACCTGTGGGTGTGTGTGTGTGTGTGTTGAGGTGATTCTGATTGATTCTCTTCATTAATTTCCCTCTTCCTGTCATAGTTCATTTTTCTCGCAGCTGTCTGTCATTGGACGCCTGCAGCGTCTCTGATTTAAATACACCACAGAGCAACAGTCCAGCCAGAAGTCATCATTACTCACCTTAACTTCCTTCATTCACACCCACAGAAGAAGAGGCTCACGCTGATCTCTTTCAGAGTGGACGGGGAGCTCAACGTAGAGGAACTCCTAGAGCTCTAGAACGACGTGACGGGGAGAACATGATCAGATCCCTCATTTGGGAGGGAAGTATTATTGGGTTTAGCTCCAGGATCTTTACGTAATGTTCACAGATGGAAAGAAAGTGAAAAACAAGATGTCAAATGAAGAAATCAATGATGCTTATGCAAATCAGTGTATGCAAATGAAGGGGCGGGGTTTCAGCAGTTGGCTTCATGTTTGGAGAATTTTGATTAAACATTGTGAGGTCAATATTTGATATACGATGTACATTTTTTATATATTCATATTTTTACTTGTTTATATAGCATTTCTATTACCGTATAATATTTTATCTATAATATATATTTTTAATGTTTCTTCTTTTTCTGTTTGTAAATACTTAAGATTTTTTTTCCCGTGATTGTATGTGATGGTAATACTATTTTTGTAAATATTCAATGGTAGCACTGGCGTACTTTGTGACTTTGTGGTAAGTTAATGCCAACTGTTAAAATAATAAAATGTACAATGAAAATATATTTAGAACAAATAATTAGTCCAGATGATGTAAAAAATGTATAATGCAGCTTATCAATCCAGGTTCGCAGTGCATTGTGGGGGAAAAAAACAGTCCCTATACAGTTTAACACATTGCATATCTTGCATCCTGGAAATGTGTGACACTACAGAAGTAAAAAGCTGTTTCATGATGACTATAATGAATTCTTCAGCAGAAATGTGTGTGTGTGTTTAATGTATGTCTCGTGGGCCCTGATGTGAGTGTGTCATCACCCCTCTCGCCTTTTTATCGCTCCATCTCTGCTTATTTTCACCGTTGATGCAATGCTGATGAAATCTAACACACGTGTTCTCTCGCTCTCACACACAATGATGTAAACGACTGAAAAGCTCAGAGTTTCACCGGGAATTCTGGCTGAAATGCTGAACCGTAGAGTCTCAGATGAAAGTTTAATGTGTGTGTGTGTGTGTGAGTGGCAGTGTGCAGCCGTGATGTGACGGTCTCCTCCCCCACCGCTTCCCTCCAGAGGTCAGAGGTCACCTGACTTTCACATCCACCCACACCTGACCTCATTTTCTCCATCTGTCTGCAGCGAACAAAGAAACCTTGAACCGCTCTCTCGTTCATGTGAACATGAGTGTGATTCCTCTCATCCTCTCGTGTGGCAAAACGTAAAAAAGCTGTGGAAATTTACAACTACTCTAATTAATTCCTTAAAGTTCAATACATCAGCATATCAGATGCTGTTTATTACCAGTGAAAATAATTTACTCATATCAGTTTGTAAAGACCAGCAAAAAACCTGTTTACAGTAATGAAAGTGATAATGGAAGTCAATGGGGAAAGTGTATAGGAGACTAGTATCATGCAGCTTATTATAGTTTTTATTAATATTGTGAATTAAAAATTTTTTGTAGGTAATGTTTTTGCAATTTTTATTCATTAAAAAAAATAATATATATATATATATATATATATCATATTTTTTCAGTTTTAGTAGTTTTAAGTCAAGTTAAACTGAGGAAATATGACATGGTATGGTTTTAGTATTAGTTTACTGTAATAACCCTGTGAATAAACCTTGTGTTTTTGTGAAAGCGCCTCCATCGACCCCAGAGAGTTTTAATTCTAACATACTAAACTAATATTTATGATGTAAAATGTCAAAAGCTCCTTCATTACTGATTTTGCATAATTTTTTACAAATAGGAGAGTCATAATCACTACGTCAGGGTCATTATTATTTACTGAATGAAACTAAACAAAATGATTAAAACTGGTGCAAGATGGCGATGTAGTTTTTTCTTTTCTTTTAAAACTACAAAATGATGAGACGATGAATTAATATTGTGTAGTAAACTGAATCATTAACTAATTTACAATGCATGTTTTTTAGCATGCAACTTATTTTATTGGAATGAAAAACAAATTTACTGTCAATGCGTCCACCGTGTTTCCTTATGTTTCCTGTTTTTATGGACGTAAATGATGGAGTGATGGAAATGCCAAATTTTTTAAGAAAAAATCCATTCGCAAAAATGTTCACACTCGTTTGTGGTGGTTTGTGATTTATGTGAAAAAGAAATAATGGGAATATTGGTAAAATGAAACACATTTGCCAAAAAACAAAATCAAATGTAGTGAACATTTGACCAACTTTCAAGAAAATTGTAATTAAATTCTAAAAGTTTAACCATCACTTTTAGAGCAATGTATAAATATATTTGTGAGACTAATGCTTAATGATTAACAATAGAGAATAATATATTATTTATAATAAAAATAGAGAATAATCTCTTTTCCTTGCCCACAATAACGCAGCGTCTCTAAAGCTCTCACGAATGCCGAATCAAACCAGTATATCGACAACATCTTTTAGATCTTATTTTCAAACATTAATGCACATGCAAACTTTATCAAAATTCATATTATTGTCTGAACCCCTGGCAGGGGACCCAGGGCCCTATGCAACTACGCGTATTTCACTTAATAGGTCGAGCTGGCACTGTATGAAAACGGTCGAGCTGACAGACTTCCCAGATAGCACACATACGTCTGGAAAGCATCTGCTGTGTACAAACACATGCCAGACGTCTCTCAGATGTCAGTTTTACATGCATTTTAAATCATAAACAGCTTAAAGCATCTTCTAAACGTCTATTTGACATCTGATAGGAAACGACATATTGCATATGAGCAAACACACTAAAAAAGACGTCTTTCAGCAGTAAATGCAGATGTCTCTGTGATGTACATGTGCTATCAGGGTTCAGACATGTGGGTTATGGAACGAGAACACTCTCTTCTCCACGTGTCTTAAAGCTTAATAAAAGCACTTTAAAGCCTTGCAATTAAAGTCCTCTATGTGCGCCGCCGCTAAATTAATCTCTGATCAGGGAACAGAGGAAAACCTGTGGATTTACAGAGAGATGAAGCCCATCATTAACGGTGAACCCAGAGAAAAGATGGAGAACATCATGTCATCTGAATAAATATGCGAAACAATTATATGAGTGTTATGAACTGCTTTTGTTGGCTGATGAAACATTAGCAAACCACTTTCATCTACAACTCCTGGAGCCAAAGTGTGTGTGTGTGTGTGTGTGTGTGTGTGTGTGTGTGGTCCCTTTTGTTTTCATTTGTTTAGTCATAAAACCTGACAAGAACATATGCAGCCCCTATTTAAAAAAAAAAAAAAGTATTTTGATTGAAGAAAATGAGTCCTTTTTAGGTCCATTTAAAAAATAAAAAAAAATAAAACCTAGGCTCCGAGAAGAAAAAAAATGGTAATATTTATTCACTGCCATTATGCAGATTTAAATAATAATGGAACTACTTTTCAGAGTAAAAATAGAGAAATGAGAATCAAAAAGAGAGCCACCACTGATAATGAAAGGCAGACAAATTCAGCCTCATTTGAGTAAAAAATATGTTTCTGTATCATAATAATAAAAAAAACGTTCTCGTGATGACTTAACTGAGATCATTTTATGTGATGGCTTGGTTTCTCATAATTTTTTTATATTTCTCATGTTAAAGACATAATAATGACTTTGCTCTCTGTAAAAAAATCTACACTTTCTCGTAATATTGACTTGAGAAATGTTTTTATGTGATAATGCCTTAGTTTTCCATAAAATTCTAAACTTTCTCACAATAATGACTTGAGAAAAAATGTATGTAATAATGACTTAGTTTTTCCGTAACAGTTCATGTTATATTGACTAAGTTTTCTGTAAAAATGCAAAACTTTTTAATGATATTCACTTAGTTTCTAGTAAATAAAAATTATAATAATGACTAGAGAAAAATTCGCGTAAAAATTACTTCGTTTCTCATTAAAATTCAAAGCTTTCTAATGACGACTTGATAAATTAAATGTAATAATGACTACGTTTTCCATAAAAATTGTAATGTAATAATGACTTATTGTAGTTTTCAGTAAAATTTTAAACTTTCTCATAAAAATGACTTGATTAAAAACTTATGCAATAATGACTTCGATTTCCGTAAATTTGTAAAAGTTCTCATAATGACATGAGAACATTTTGTAATAATGACTTAGTAAATTCTAAACTTTCTCATAATAGACTTGAGAAACTTCATGTAATATTATGTTTTCCATAAAAAAAAACTAAACTTTCTAATGATGACTTTAAAAAAATTAGAATGACTTGAGAAAAATTCTAGTAAAAATTTTGTTACCTGTAAACATTCTAAACTTTTCCCCAAAATTCTTTTTCAAAATTGTCTTATAATTATAGTGATGCCTTAGTAAAACTTTCTCATAATAATGACTAGAGAAATTTCATCTAATGACTTCGTTTTCTGTAAAAGTTCCACACTTTCTAATGATACTGACTAAGTTTCTAGTGAGCAAAAATTATAATGACTTAAAAACAACTCTCATTAAAATTCAACAGTAACTGAATCATGATAAATTATCACATTAGTATGACATGCTAAACTACTTGAGAAATTTTAATTTGAACTACAGAATCATATTTAAGGTGGAAACTGGCTTCTATAGTGATTAAAGTTTATTTGTCATAATGCAAACAAAAAATATCAGACTTAAAAGTAGTTTTTTTTAATCAAATTTAATCAATATTTCTTTCTTTTAATTTTGGGGAGAGAAATTAACGTTTTAATGGGATTCATTCATAAAAATATCTGCTCAGACAAGAAAGAGAATATGAAAACAAAAGCCACATACAACAGCATGATCACAGATATAAAAAGACAAAGTTCTTTTAATAAATAACACTGGATTGGATCAAATCTGTGAAGGATCCGCCCCCTCAGGGAGCTCTGACTTCTGATTGGTCTCAGAGAGCAAAAGCCTCATTAATATTCATTTACATTCCACTGGTGAGTTTACTGGACACAATAACATCTAAACCATGAAAACAGATACAAAAGCTACATGACCGAGAATCTCCCAACGCTGGACAGAAAACTACAGACGAGTGTGTGTCGTGTGTGTGTGTGTGTGTGTGTTCATCGCGGCGGTCTGGACTGACACACACAGTCACATCTCTCATGATGCTGCAGGTAAATCTCCTCCAGAACCCAGTGAGCACGTGTTTTCATCCTGTAGAAATTCTGACCTGGAGAAAACTTCAGCACCTGACAACACATATATGGAATATTAAAAAAGAAAATTCTGCTCTTAACTATAACAAATAAACATACAGTAAGTGTCAAATAAATTTTGCCTGTTTTTATTATTATTATTTTTTTTTTACATGAACAAACATCAAATGAAACAAAAACTGCTTTAATATAGCAATGAAATAAATTCAGCAATTTTTGTTTCTTTATCTAAAATGTGAAAAATCTAATAAATTCTGCAAATTATGTTCTTTAAATGTAAAAAAATGCAATAAAAATAAAACTTTGTTCTTTAACGACTACTAATCTAAAAATCTAATTCCGTAAATTTGATCTCGACTTAAAATTAATTTAAGCTAATTTTGTTATTTAACAATAATAATAATAATAATAATAAAATAAATTCAGCTAATGTTGAAGTACATTCAGTAAATGTAAACATTTTGTAAATTATGAATATTTTGTTAACGGCAACTAAACTTAAAAAAAAAAAAAAAAATTACAATTCAGCAAATTTTGTTCAACAATTAAGTAATCAAATACATTCAGCCAACAACTTTAACAACAAACTATTTTTTTTTTTTTAATATTACTAAAATGTAAAAAAAAAAAAAAAAAAAAAAAAAAATTATATATATATACATATATATATATATATACACACACATTCAGCCCAAGTTGGATCTTTAACAACTAAATGTAAAAATCAAAACTCAATTTATTTTTTCTTTAACTATAACAACTAAAATGTAAAAAAGTTAATGTGTCTCTGTGTTAAAGGATATTAGACAGCATGAGCGGTTTATAGAATTAAACCTGGAACATTCCATAAGAATGACTGTAAGAGTTTGATACAATGTTTATTCATTATCAAAATAACTAATGAAGTCAGTGTTTCTGGAGCTGCAGTGCTGCTGGAAATAAAAGAGATCGATCAGTCGATTTGTCTCCATTGATCTGCTTCCCAATCCATAACCGTCCTTGACCTCTAGTTGTGTCGCATGTTCTGCACTGAAGCTCATAAATCTGTGTGTGTGTCTGTCTCACAACCAATCAGATTTAACCAGTCTGTTATTCTCCAGGACAGCAGCACAATGACAGCCCTGTGACAGCTGTCAATCACTCATGCTGATGTCAGGTCTGTAGAAGCAACTACAACTCCCAGAAAGCCTCAGATATCCCATGAGGCTTCACTCCGATTATTAACACTAGATTGGTTCAGGTTGAAATACGACTTTGTTTTTTATTTCCAGCGTTCCAGCACTGCTACTGAATCTACAGCACATGAAATTGTGTTTTCTCATACATGAGTTATGAGTCGTGACCAGCACAAAATAATAAAAAAAAACATAATAAACTGAGCTCAGACTCTATATATATTGCATTTTTCTCGCTGAAGTCACACGGCAACAAACACACAGCGCTGAGTGAGTCACGAACAAACAACTGCTCCGAGATAAGGACTCGCGTTACAAATCTTTTAAAAGACATTTGAGAGACTAATATAATTATCTTACATAATTTCATCGTATATATGTAAATTAAGGACTAATCTGAGTGCGCATCTGTTTTCATATGATCAGAATTTTGTTGGTAATTAAATGTAATATATATATAAACATTAAATTAAATTTTATACAATTAATTTTTACATTTTTTTTTTTTTTTTTACAAAATATGCATTTAAATAATTTTTAGAAATATAAAATAAGTCAATAAAAATATATATAATTATAAATAAATAAGAATTGAATACTTTTCAAACATTTGTACATCAGTCATTTAAAAAAATTACATGGGTAATTTAATTCAACATTATTTTGTGGAATAAATTATTTCTAGCACAAATAAATAAAAAATAATTTCTAGTTTAAAAAAATAGTTTTTCAGTATCATTTAACAAGAATTAGTTAGCATGAAGTAATAATTTAACATTGTAATTAAAAATATTTCAAACATTTAAAATATTACCAATGATAAACATTTAAATTATATTACATATTCTTATTATATTATTATTAACCTTGGCAGTCTGAAAACATTAACAAAAACCTACACTGAACATATTAAACACTGAAAAAAGAAATCTAAAGAAAATGCAACTAAATTGAAAGAACAAGTTGAAAACAAAAGAGATATAAAACCTATATCCCTATATTGCCCTAGACAGAGAAATGCAATTTCTTGAGAAATAA
>NC_081795.1:1602675-1630175 GCF_963082965.1 Carassius carassius
TTTTTTGCACCCTCTGATTCCTGATTTTCAAATAAATGTATCTCAGCCAAATATTGTCCTCCTAACAAACCATACATCAATGGAAAGATGATTTATTCAGCTTTCAGATGATGTGTAAGTCTCAATAGAGAAATTGACCCTTATGACTGGTTTTGTGCTCCACGGTAGAAAAGGTTCTCAATCAACACGCATAATGTCACTTTTTTTTTTAGCTATAGTCCATTATGAGCATCATTCCACTCATTTATGTATTTGTGCAATATACACCATAAGTATCAGTGCAACTATTTATTGTATGTGTATACACCTATGTTAGTATGCATGGCATGTTGTGTTGGAAGAGCATATAAAATCTTGTTGTAATTTAAATGCAATGACAATAAAGACATAATTCAATGAAATTCAAAATAGCCTACTACTTATTGATTTTGATGTTTCTGAATGTAAAACCAATGCAAACCTCATAAGTGGGTCTCAGACAGCAGTATTATGAAAAATAACAATTATTCTCTATATGCTGTGAACACGGTTAAGCGGTTAAAATAATAATAATAATCAAAAACTAAAATATACTTTTTAAAGAATCCTGCAGTTTAATAAAAACAAAAAGACACTAAGTATTGTATTGTTCACAAAATTAAAACTAAAAGCATTAAAACCCTTCTAACAAAAAAAAAAAACTTAAACAAAAATAAGCCCATTAAATAAAAAAATACAACTAAACAGAAATTAAGAAATTTGAGCCAAAAAAAAAAATTGTAAGTAAATTTCTAAGTGCAAAAGTCTGACATGTTCTCTGTTTTTCTCCGCTGCATATGCTATGAAAATACACTTCCCTGTGCTGCTACTCTCATTACATAAATCTGCTCCTGCGGCAATGCAAACAATAGGAGGAGGTCAGAGGTCACGGTCGATCTGTTATGATGAGGTTTCCCATCAGAGATAACGTCTCTACTGCTTCTGATGTCTCACACACACACACACACGTTCTACAGAGATGTCCGGAGCAGAGCGGGAATGTGGAAATGTCAGGAATACCGCAGATTCAGGGAATTATATATGACGGATCAAGCCGAACAAACTGCCCACCCCTGAACCTGAAGTCCAGCAGCTGCAGGGTTCAACCATGTGACTCGGGTTACTTTCTAAATATGTTCCTGGAGTTATTGTGCAGGATTCCTAAGTGCATGTTGTTTTGAAAAATAAATAAATAAATCTTTCATCAAAATATAACAACTTGATCTACCTCCGAAAGTCAATGAACTGTATTTTACAAGCACATGAAACCATGCTTAAGAAGGTCTATGAAACAAACAAACACATCATCTCAAAAACATCACAATAATCCACAGGACTCCAGTCCACCAGTTCACATCTGGAGAAGACAAAAACCTAATCTCCGATGGCCTGAGGGTGAGGACCTTTTCAGTAATTTTAATTTTTTGGGAGAACTATTCCTTTAATGAGCGTGTGACAGAACAATGTTAGCTGGCATTTCTCATTATAGTGGTTTTTTTCATGCAGGTGTGATAAAGACAGAACTAAACTGGGTGGATCTTTCCTCATTACATCAGTGTTTTTACAGCAGTAACATGTTCACGCCGAACACTCACTTCAGTCTCCCGGTCTCTCACTTTCTTGTACTGTCTGTCGCTCACATCTCTTTTCTCTCGTAGTCTGTCTTATTCTGGCTCAGAAACAAATGTCTTAATCAAGCCAAACTTTTCTAAGTTCATCTAAGGTAAATAAGCATTTCAGGTAAGATGATGTCACTTTACTTTTTACAACACCCTGTCAACCATCCACAGCTCCTTAGTATTGTGCCAGTGAGTTTTGCACAAGACCCAGTAAAGAATAAAAGCTTAATATGAAGTTTCATCATGGAATGACGGTAATGCACAAATTGACAGATTTCAACACAGAAAACATATTGCATATTTATGCAGACAGCAAGCAGCAAGGCTTTAGTCCCAATACATTTTGTAAAATATATAATCTGCTATCGTTCAACCATCCACTAGCATCCACTTTTTAGCGTGTGCACAAAAGTTACAGTGAATAAACCTGATATGAAACAGATAATTCTTGTTCTAGACTCTTTTTTTCGTGTGTGTGTGTAATATTTCATATTATGCTCTGGGTTGGTAAGATTTTTTTTACCCTTCTGCCCATTAAGGATGAGTCTCTTTGTTAAAAAAATAAAATAAAAATAATTGTAAAATATCTTTAAAATTTCAAATAAGTCTTTTCTGTGTGAATATATAATAAAATGTAATTTATTTCTGATGCTCCGCTGTATTTTCAGCATCATTCCTCCAGTCTTCAGTGTCACATGATATTCAGAAATCAGAATAATATGATGATTTACTGCTCGAGAAACATTTCTGATTATTATCAATGCTGAACACAGTTGTGCTGCACAATATTTTTGCGGAAACGGTGATGCATTTTATTTTTCAGGATTCTTTGATCAAAAGAACAAGCATGTGTTTGAGATATAAATCTTTTGTGAAATTATAAACGTTTTTACGGTCACTTCTGATCGATTTAATTTGACCTTGCTGAGTAAAAGTATTAATTTCTTTCAAAAATTAAATTGTACTGAAATTGTTATGCAAATGTTCTATAGAGGAGGTTAATGTGCTGTAACGCTCCCAGCAGTGAAACTCACCAGCAGTGAATAGCAGATTTTGAATCCTGGTTTTGCTACGAAATAATCGTCTGATTTAAAGGTGATTTTGATGAGGTTTGTTTTGGATATGATCCGTGACGGAGCTCTTTGACCACACCAGCGGCCCCAGATGATGGTGCTGGTTTCAGAAATATCCTCAACTTCCACATAATCATACCTGCAACACACACACACACACACACCTATCAGAACATCACCACATTAAGACACATTAAGTTTCTTTTCTGTCCTGGTTTCAGTTCACGGCTTTTTTCTCATCCTCTAAATTCACCTCATCTCTCATCTGCTTTATTTTCAGTCCCGATGTCTCGAGGCTCTTTATAAAGTATCAGATTCACAGTTAAACCTCTAACCTCAAGGACGAACCCGTAACCCGAGAGTCACTCCACACAAGCTGCGGTCAGATGCTCACTCTGATTGGCTTTCTGCTCATTAAATATTCATATCATGTTTTAACTCTTCAGGCCTTTATTTGTAGCCCAGAAATGCAGAATGAGAACCACAGGAATCTGTTATCCAAACCTGTTATTCTCTACCACGTGTTACAACATGATTTAACCATGTAGGACATACGCCTGGAGCTCCTATAAATGAATCAGATTTATAGCATTGTTAAGGGCTTTAGGTTTAGATGCTTGTTAAACTGTTAAATATTTTCTATATAGACCAACCCAAAGAGTCAAAATCACAGTCTCTCAATAGTTTAAACTGATCTAATTCATTCTTCATGAACTCATCCATCCCGAAGCTCCACCCTCACATGCAGACTCCATTATCCACCTACACTTAAGTCCTAAATAGTTCTAATTGTTTATTCATGTATTAATTCACTGTGAAGCTGCACTTTCACCTGAAAACTCCATTCTCCTCCTACACTTAAGACTTAAATACATCTAATTCATTATTCATGAACTCAGCCTTCCCGAAGCTCCGCCCTCACCTGCAGACTCCATTCTCCGACTACACTTTAAAACTTTTAAAAAGATTGAATTCTTTATTCACATACTCATTCATTCTGAAGCTCCGCCCTCAATCGAAAACTCCATTCTCCACTGAAAAAAAAATATAGAATTCATTATTCATGAACTCATCCATCAGAAGCTCCGCCTCACCTGCAGACTCCATGCTCCGCCTCCTCCAGTCCAAACTGAGCATCGAATTCCAGCAGGATGCGCGTGTGTGGCTGCGAGAGCAGTTTCCATGACAACAGCAGGTTTCGGGGGTAAGAGCTGGGGAAGCGCGGGCTCTGGACGTGACCTCCTCCGCTGACCATTATGACCTCTTCCTTCCGGTACAAGTCTGTGAGGCGATTGCTGTCTGTTACTGGCCACAACTTGGACAAGTTAGTGTGTTTACTCTCGGAGACAAACAAACACACACAGATATACACAGATACAACACGTAAAGGTTAGAATCCATTTCATTTCAGTTCATCCCAGTTCAGTTCTGTGAATTCAGATCAAAAATCTAATTCTCTTCAGGAAAATAGACCAATTAACTTCTCTTGAGGAAGCAAACTAAAATCCCTACTAATACCTGAACTGAGTTCACTGAAATGGACCACAGAATCTCAGAACACACACACACACACACACACACACACAGTAACACAAGAGAAGTAAATGGCGACAGGATTACAGAAAAAGATGCTTTTAGGCCACAAAAGTAAAATATAAAAAATAGCAGATGTTTTGCAACAGTAAAACAAAGATCATTTAAAGTAGGGATGCACCGAATATTCGGCCACCGAAAATTTTCGGCCGAAAATGGCCAAAAAGTGCATTTTCGGTTTTCGGCCGAAACACTTTTATTACCGAAACAACACGGCCGAAATGTTATGATGACGCAAACAGAAACCGCGACCTGCACGTGCACCTGCATAGCGCAGACCACGAGCTCCCCGCGTCATTCACTTCACACCAGTGGGTCTTAATAGAGAACATTCTCTCTATTCTTATTCCTTTATTCGCAGCACTAAAGCGTCTCCTAACAAAGAGATTGAGACGGACCACGAAGTGAAAACAAAGAAAAGTACAGTCTTTGTTAGCACACGTCTCACTGAGATCTTTTCGGATCCTCCGCACTTCATCGCGAATGTGCTTGATCCGCGTTATAAAGACCATTACTTGGACGCGGAAATATGGCAGAGCACACGAGAAATGCTCCAGGCCGCGCTGGATGCGGAGAACCCGCGTGGAGACGGAGAAGCGCCAAGCGCAGGAGACTGAGATCAGAGCGCAAAAAAAAAAAAGACTCGTCTCTGCATATATAATACACACACATATACATATACATGCATAATATCAGATTGTAGCCATATTTCTGCTAGATTCTTTGCTAGATTTCTGCTTTAATTTGATAAAAATGTTTATTTATGCCCTGGCCCTATTTAAATACACTCTCTCAAATATTTCTCAAATGTCAGGCAGATGACAAGCTCAACTGCTCAACAGCTAGATGGTTATCTGTCTGAAGTCCCCATCCCCAGAAGTGATAACAATCTCGCCTACTGGAGAAGTAATGCACTTTCTAGTACTACAGAGAAAAATTTCAAATGCTCTTCACCTAAATGCACTTTTTATGAGAGAACAGTTAATTTTAAAACCTTTCTGCAGGCCAGTAGGCCTGTACATTATTATTTAATATACAGATGAGTGGGATTAAATTTTAGTTTGAATTTTATTTTATACTGTGCATTGTTGCAATGTGCTTAATAAATATTTGCATAATTTGTAATTATGCATTTTTATGTTTTTTTATAATTTATGTAATTGTAATTATCTTTGAAACTTTAATATTAATTTATGCAATTGCAATGTTTTAATTTTAGTAAAGTTAGTACACGGTCATAGCAATAAATGCAATGGTACTAATAATTGGGATAATTTCTTTCTGTGTTTCGGTTTCGGTTTTCGGCCTTGGTTTTCTCTTTTTCGGTTTTCGGTTTCGGCCAAGAATTTTCATTTCGGTGCATCCCTAATTTAAAGTGACAGTTCATGAATCTTTAAATCAGACCAATGAGCACATCCTATCACTGTAAAAATAAAAATGAATGATACACTAATCAAAAGTGACGACATTGATGATGACCTGATCTGATGTAAAAACGATGCATCCATGATGATGTTTTCATTTCCAAAAGCTCCTTGACTCAGGACCCCCACAGCGTTCTCTCACACACACGCACACACACACGCACACACACACACACACACACACACACACACACACAGTGATTACTGATCCATGCATGCAGCAAACACTTGTAATTATGGCTATACTGCAGGAACAAAGCCACTATCCATCACCAAGAAAACCGGCTGACCAATGAGCTTTTAAATGAACTTAAACAGTAATAAGCCCACTCTAGCTCTCTCCCTCACACACACACTACTCTCTTATGTCACGTCTATAAGTGTGATACTCACAGTCTAGCAGCTTTGAGTTTAACAGCCTCATTTACACAATCTCACATGCACTGTACTTCTTTAGCACCAATTTGCTTCAACTTTCTGAGAGCGAATACACTCTTACTCGTCACACACAGTTCTCAAAGCTCTTAAAGTTTGTCGTGCTGAAGTATGAGCTGTCGTCTGTTATTGTGAAGGGCTAAAAAAAAATGTAATGCTCATGACAGGCATCAGGACAGAAGAAAGTAGGCTATGTTTCAAAACCCTCAATAGAAACAGAACCTCATGAGTAACTGACTTAGAATGCATCACAATAATCACAATAGCAATTCACAATAATCTAGTAAAATACACAACGCACATTAATTTGGTAATATGCTCAATTTATAACTCTATTTAATTAATTTTATCATTAAATCTGGATTAAGTGAACTACCAGTACATTTATAAATTAATCTGGTAATTTTTTTTAATGTGTTTTATTACCACATTCTGTTTTTAAGTATATTTAATTAGGTAATAATGTCAATTTGTAACTTGATTTAATTTGTTATATCATTAAATAAAAAAATGTGTACGTTTAAAAAAGTATGTTTAATTAAGTAATATGGTGCTTTTTTTAATTCAGTTTAACACATTTTATCACAAAGGTCTGGTATTAAGTCAATTACAAGTTTAAACGGGTAATAAATTAAATAAATTAAATGCCGCATTGGCAACGAACTGAAATAGGTTTAGACAGAAGCACTACAAATCCTAACTGGAAATAAATAAAACTAAGATTGAACTAAAAATAAAATTATATGTTAATTAGGTTTAATGTAACTAAAAAAAAAAAAGCTAATTCAAAAAATTTAATCAAACTATAATAATGTACAAACATTACTAAAATAACACTCTACCATCCTGTATGGACTGCTTTTACTGAGCTTGTTGCAATGCATTATGGGGGATACCAATTGAGTGCCTATGAATTAGTCAAACGAATTTGGTCTCAACTGAATCCTGAATAATGCCTGACCCTGTGTGTGAGTGTGTGTGTGTGTGTGTGTGTCCCAATGAAGGTTATTCTGGTCAGGAACTGCCCACTTTTTAATGTGTCTTTTAGGGTCAAGTTTATCAGAAATAGATGATACCACACTAACATACTTCCATAAAAATAACAAATTCAAACAATATTATGATAGTGAGCATCTGTAGCTGAAGGAATAACAAGAGAAACTCTTCAACAAGTGTCAAATATAATCTCATGACGGTGGAAACATTTCACCATTCAACAGATGTTTCAGTAAGAACTAAACCGTAACATCTGTCCAGTTCATAAAAACAGTAGATAATTCTCTCATGTTCTGTCTTTGTTTCTCTCTCGCGAAATTTCAACGATGGCATTTAATTTTCAGAGCTAGATGCCAAGAGTGAACGACAATTGTATTCTTCCATATTGCCCAGGTCATAATTGAATCAATCAAATCAATGCCCAAGAAACTAAATCTAAAATAAAAAAATAATGTAAAATAATATAAAATATATATTGAAAAATATAAAATATAATAAAAACAGAATAAAATTATATTAAATATAAAAAAATATTAAGTGAAAGAAAAATACACAAAAGAATAAAGAAATAAATTATTTTCCATAAGCAAAGTGGCCATAAAATTATTGCTTTTTTTCTTTGATTTTGGGTTGAAATATGATATTTCTCAACAGATAAATCATCTGAAGACATGAAGAATTTTCTAGGACAGGAGAACAGAAAGCATGCGTTTCTATTGACAGATAGAGGTCAGAGGTCAATCACGAGCTTAAAGCTTCATGACTTATGAGTGTAAGTGTGAGTGAGTGTGTGTGTGTGTGTGTGTGTGTGTGTGTGTGTGTGTGAGAGAGTGTCCCTGCCGTCAGACAGTTTCAGCTGAACTTACAGAAGCATCAAGACAGGACACATGCAGACTC
Organism: Carassius carassius; assembly: GCF_963082965.1. Lineage (NCBI taxonomy): Eukaryota > Metazoa > Chordata > Actinopteri > Cypriniformes > Cyprinidae > Carassius > Carassius carassius. The sequence goes on from NC_081795.1 coordinate 1,610,731, forward strand.
CCACCCTGTGTATACACACACACACACACACAGTGAATAACTGAAGCCTGATGTGTTTTCTGTTAGAAATGATGAATGTGTGCTCGCAGACAGCTGTGTGTGAGATACAGACAGAAATGTGCAGAGTAAAGACACATCTTCCTGTCTGCATGGAAAAATGACAGAAAACAGGCTGCTGCACACGACTAAACGGAAACATCTTCAAACATTTACAATAAGGACTTTTTTCCTTCATGTACACATACACAATCAGACTACCTGCAAAAGATACACACACACATTGCTACAGGAACAACAATTCCTTCAACAATCCAAGAAGTGTGTGTGTTATGGGAAATTCCATACAAGTTTCCTCAACACTGATGTCTGGGGCACCCACACACACACACACACACACACACAAACATCACATCTGAACATTCACTGCAGGCCTCAAGACACCTGTTGGAGAACTAATACACACACACCTGAACTCAAAGGTCCCAAAATAATCAGATCAAATCTGATCATTTACATCATCATATTATTGATACAACCACTGTCTAATCTGTGGTTAAACTGAACATTTACATTGGTGCATTGGCTAAAAGCAACTTATATTGCACTCAAGCTTTTCATCAGTCCACGCATTCCCTGGGAATAAAACCTGTGACCTTAGCATCATACTCTACTGTTAACTACTGCTACAGGAATTGGTTAAGAATCCTCTCATCACACTCACTGACTCTCAGTGCAGAGAAGAGATCAGACATGTGACACAAGAGCAGAGACGAGAGCTGCAAACCTGTCATAACACGCTTCAGCTGATCACAACATCAACCAAAACTGAGGAACATTCATGCCTGCTCACATCCACAGTGACCACAGAAAGCATCTGCAGCACTTCAAAAAGTCTGAATGTCATTCACAAAATCACACGGAGCTGAACTCGTGGCACTTGTCTGAAGGGTTTTGCAATGAATTTTAAGCCAGTGCTGTCAAATTATTTCCGCTAGAAAATTTCTAAATGTCACTGCATTGGATCATAAAATACAAGTGACTTATTGTAAACAGACAGCACAAGCTATTTTTTACATGCACAGTATTGCATGGTTTGAAATTATAAAAATAATATATCTGGTGATGACCATGAATGCACAAATACAGTTAATGCTTGCTTATTGTTTTGACAAGGTTCCCTTAAAGTTATGCACAAATGTTAGTGGAATTTTCATTCAGCATTATTTGTTGTTTAATAATGTTCTAAGTATGTTAGCACAAAACATCTGTACAATATTCGTGGAATATTTTTTTCTTTAATGTTTTAGTTGAACATTCATCTAACGTTTAATAAATGTTAAAGAAGGTTCAGAGAACATTCGAAGGAAACGTTCCTTTAACGTTTGCACAACCAAGGAAACAAGTTTTTGTTTTTTAAACTTAAACATATATATAAATCAATAGATCGTTCATTTAATGCGATCTATTAAATGAATAATTTAGTTGAACATTCTTTAAACGTTTCTACTCGTTACTTTTGGATGTCCTCTGAACATTCTAAAACGTTCAGATCATGGTTACAAAATTATAAAAAATAGAATGTTCACGTAACGCGTGTTGTTGTTTTTTAACATTAATCGTTAAAAATGATTAAAACAAAACTTAGTTCACGGAATGTTTTTCTTAAACATTCTAAATGACTGTTTGTCAAACATTTTTTAAATGATGCTACTTGTTTCGGAAGGTTCAGAGAACATTCAAATGTAACATTACGAACATGTTTGCAAAAACGTACATGCGCATCACCAAGAAAACGGGTTTTCAGAGAATGATCAGAAATAACGTGTACATAGCCTAACTTAAAGGGAACGTTAGTAAAACGTTCTTAGAACATACATGTTTAGAGGGGAACACCTGCTCGCGAGGACACCTGTGTGAACCTGAGACTTCATACATGCACGAAAAAGTAGATTCAGAAGACTGAAAATGGGAGGTTTTGAGCGAAGATGACACTCGCTTTGACATTTCTAAGGGCCCTAATACTTTTGGGGTCACTGGATCTTCAGAACTCACCACTGCTGCGTGTGTTTGAGGTCCTCAGCGCTTTGGAGGACATCACCTGGGCCTGTGTGGCGTAGTTCTCACCGCTCAGCACCGCCATGAAGGAGCACACGAGCAGCCACATGATTTGGAACCGAGCCGCCCGCTGATCCGTGATCCAGAAGCGCCGCATGGACCCGGGGGTTCCACCGCAGCGCAGAGCGTCCGTAGATCCGGTGCAGATAAACCAAGCCGCGGAATGCAAAACCTCCGACTTTATCTGCTTCTGTCCCGTTTGACCCCGAGTTTATAATTCCAAGAGAATACTTTCCATTCCTTAAACATTGACGGAAACACGAGGACGCGAGAAAAGTGTCCTGGCAACTCTATCGCGCGCGGTGCCAAGGGTCTCCCAGAGTTCACACATCAAACTCCGGCTGAAAGATCGGGTTGGTGCGCTGCTGAGAGATGGAAGGAGAAAGAAAGGAAGCCCAGGAGGGCTGGTCCCCTTTCATCCAGTCAGGACGAGGAAATAACGCCCGTGGGGCGCGTTTTGCTGAGTGTTTGCTGGAAAACTTTCCCTCGGTGCGTAACACTGCCACTCTTTTCCTGTTTGTTTCGCCGCAAGGAAAGTTTTGAGCTTCCCTGAGGAGAAACAACGGGTTTCAAACATTCAGCAAACTGCAGGCCATGATTTGAATTCAGTGTTCAAACTCTTCCTCAATGAGTTATTAGAGTGTTTCCAAAGTCTAATGGCAAGGAGTATAGTTTAACAAGTGCTTAGGCTACTTAAGGGCTTCCTAATGAACAATTGCGCCTTATCAAATGAGGTCATTTCCGCTCTGGGATCTGAAGTATTGGCTGTGTTTGCTATGGAATAATAACTTGCTACTTTCTACACTGTATACTGCATACTAGGCTACTTATGTGATATATGCACAATGCAACGATTGCGCAAGTTGCGTCCATTTATCAACTCAGAATTCACATATTTTCAGTTTCAGTTTGAATGTAATATTTATTTCAAAATATTTATTAAAAAAATTATCATCTTAAAATTCACATATGTTGGTCTGCAGTTTTATGTTAAAGTTTGAAAGCAATATATTTTTTTAATTAAAATTATCACAATCATTACATAATTAGATAAGGATTAGATTATTAAGCACTCTTAATTCTATTTAAAATGCATTGATGTTAAAATTACAGTACTGCTCGTTTGTCACTGGAAATGAAAAGTCAAGTTGAAATGTCAAATGTCAAGTTGAGCGCAATGCATTGTGGGATAGTATGTGCAATATGAGATGTCGTTTAGGTTCTCAATGCATACAGAATATTTTACATTTCTAAACTTGTAAGCATTTATAGTCATTTCCAAAGAGAACATTAACTATTAAAATGTGAATAACTTGTAAATTTCTAGAATTTGGATGCACAAAATGCACTGCTTTGTTCATGAAAACATCCCCTTGAAGCATATATCTCATGCAATTCGAACTTATGTGACTAAATGAAACACTGGCTGCAGTAACAATTAGATTGGAGATTATGAATTCATTAAGTGTAAATGTGTAAACATTTAATCTGAATCTAAATATAGATTTCAGCAAGACACAAGAGATGATATCATCCGTAACAATGTAGGGGAACGGATATGACTTGTTCGTGGCAGGTTCTCACATACATTTTGTGCTAAATCTCAGGAAACCCCTCAGAATTCAGGTTTACGTCTGAGTGAGGGTAATAAAGCTGGTCTGATCCAGACTGTGCCCGCTATTCCCAGCCCGATCCTGTTCTGAGCTCAGGGTGTGTCACGATTTACCCCCTGAGGGACGCTTTGTGTGAGGTGTGTGTGCTTGTGTGTGTGAGGTGTGTGTGCTTGTGTGTGTGCTTGTGTGTGTGCTCGTGTGTATGAGGTGTGTGTGCTCGTGTGTGTGAGGTGTGTGTGCTTGTGTGTGTGAGGTGTGTGTGCTTGTGTGTGTGCTTGTGTGTATGAGGTGTGTGTGCTTGTGTGTGTGAGGTGTGTGTGCTTGTGTGTGTGCTTGTGTGTGTGAGGTGTGTGTGCTTGTGTGTGTGAGGTGTGTGTGCTTGTGTGTGTGAGTTGTGTGTGCTTGTGTGTGTGCTTGTGTGTATGAGGTGTGTGTGCTCGTGTGTGTGAGGTGTGTGTGCTTGTGTGTATGAGGTGTGTGTGCTTGTGTGTGTGAGGTGTGTGTGCTTGTGTGTATGAGGTGTGTGTGCTCGTGTGTGTGCTTGTGTGTATGAGGTGTGTGTGCTTGTGTGTGTGCTCGTGTGTGTGAGGTGTGTGTGCTTGTGTGTGTGAGGTGTGTGTGCTTGTGTGTATGAGGTGTGTGTGCTTGTGTGTGTGCTTGTGTGTGTGAGGTGTGTGTGCTTGTGTGTGTGAGGTGTGTGTGCTTGTGTGTGTGAGTTGTGTGTGCTTGTGTGTGTGCTTGTGTGTATGAGGTGTGTGTGCTTGTGTGTATGAGGTGTGTGTGCTTGTGTGTGTGAGGTGTGTGTGCTTGTGTGTGTGAGGTGTGTGTGCTTGTGTGTGTGAGGTGTGTGTGCTTGTGTGTGTGAGTTGTGTGTGCTTGTGTGTGTGCTTGTGTGTATGAGGTGTGTGTGCTTGTGTGTATGAGGTGTGTGTGCTCGTGTGTGTGAGGTGTGTGTGCTTGTGTGTATGAGGTGTGTGTGCTTGTGTGTGTGAGGTGTGTGTGCTTGTGTGTGTGAGGTGTGTGTGCTCGTGTGTGTGAGGTGTGTGTGCTTGTGTGTATGAGGTGTGTGTGCTTGTGTGTGTGCTTGTGTGTGTGAGGTGTGTGTGCTTGTGTGTGTGAGGTGTGTGTGCTTGTGTGTGTGAGGTGTGTGTGTGAGGTGTGTGTGCTTGTGTGTGTGAGGTGTGTGTGCTTGTGTGTGTGAGGTGTGTGTGCTTGTGTGTGTGAGGTGTGTGTGCTTGTGTGTGTGAGGTGTGTGTGCTTGTGTGTGTGAGGTGTGTGTGCTTGTGTGTGTGAGTTGTGTGTGCTTGTGTGTGTGCTTGTGTGTATGAGGTGTGTGTGCTTGTGTGTATGAGGTGTGTGTGCTTGTGTGTGTGCTTGTGTGTGTGAGGTGTGTGTGCCTGTGTGTGTGAGGTGTGTGTGCTTGTGTGTATGAGGTGTGTGTGCTTGTGTGTGTGAGGTGTGTGTGCTTGTGTGTGTGAGGTGTGTGTGCTTGTGTGTGTGAGGTGTGTGTGCTTGTGTGTGTGAGTTGTGTGTGCTTGTGTGTGTGCTTGTGTGTATGAGGTGTGTGTGCTTGTGTGTATGAGGTGTGTGTGCTTGTGTGTGTGCTTGTGTGTGTGAGGTGTGTGTGCTTGTGTGTGTGAGGTGTGTGTGCTTGTGTGTATGAGGTGTGTGTGCTCGTGTGTGCTTGTGTGTGTGCTTGTGTGTGTGTGTGTGTGTGTGTGTGTGTGTGTGTGTGTGTGTGTGTGTGTGTGAGGTGTTGTGGGTAAGCAGGGCCAGTCTTCATAGTGTTGACACAGAAACTCTAGCGTACATCCTGATGTTTATCTTCATGTCTTTGTATTTCTCTCTCTCACACAGTTTATCTAAATGTGTTTGTACAGGAAACAGTCTGTTTATATTCTCCCTTTGTGCTAAACACACATTTGCACAGCTACACTAATGGACAGCACATCTTATGAATGTTTTATCCAGGAGATACATGTGTAATTTTTTATGCTTTAAAAAAAAAAAGTTTTAAATCTATCTCTAACATCCTCTCTCTCTCTATCTCTCTCTCTCTCTCTCTGTATTGTCCTGAAAGAGTTAACGCTCAGACAGTCTGGAATGATTCCCGGATTCCCGCAACATTCCGCCACATTCCACAGGATTCCTCAGCGGCGACATAGTAATCAAAGACGCCCACTGTGGCACTGAACAACTGCAAACTCCTAATTATTCACAAAGAGCAACACGCACACAAGCTTGACATGGGAAAATATGCTTAATTGCCACGAAAATAATGACACAATGCAGGCCTCATTTGTGTTGCACAAAATATTATTTATTTTTTCCTTTTGGTTTTGAGGCAAAATATGACCTGCATGTGTTTTTGTGACGTTGTAGACTGAATCTTGTGCATTCAGCTATGAGCTCCTTCTCTTTAGACACATAAAGAACATCAAGTAGGGGGATGGTTTTATGGCAGAAGTCACATGATCAGTCTGGTCTGTATTTATATCATGGGTTAAAGCTCCTGAAGCCTTTAGCAAGACAATAACAGGTAAAGTGTGAAATGTATTCACTAATAAAGAAAATTACACTTCATCCAGTCCCTGTCTTGCTTCAGATGAACAAAAAGATATGAGATTATACATTATAAAATAAAATAAAATAAAATATGAGTATTTACTTGGGATTATATAATGATAAAAGTGATATAAAATGTGAAAATCAAGTAATTATGAAATGTGAATTATTTCACATATAATTAATATTAAACTATATTTATGATACTCAAAATGCTAGATATAATAGATTTATTAATAAAAACTAGATATATTAATAATAGTTGAAATTAGAGGTTATAAAAATAATATAAAAATGAATCAAAGATATGGTAATCATATTAAGAAATATGAGAAATATAAGATTATATATAAATATATTAATAATTACTTGTAAATCAAGTAATTATGAAATATGGGATTTTATTATTTAAAAAGTATATAAATTATATTAAATATTATAAAAACATAATATTAATATAAAATATATTAATAATACTTAGAAATTAATTAGGTATCAATTAGGAATGAGGAAATTATATTACAAAATAATATAAAAATAAATTAATGACATGGAATCGTGAAATATGAGATTCTAAAAATATCTAAATATATGAATAATTATTTGGAAACCAAGTAATTATGAAACATGATGTTATTGTCACGTTTATGAACTTTCTGTTTCCTTTTTTGGTCTTCCTCTTCTTGTTTTAGTTAATTGATTGATCCCCACCTGTCTCCAGTTCCCTCATTACCTTCTGTGTGTATTAATACCCGTTCTGTTCAGTTCCTCCTCGTCCGTGATTGTTGATCGTTGTTGAATGTATGTGAATGTGCATGTTAACCAGAGATCGTGTTGTGAATGTCTATTGTAACCTGAATGTAAATGTAACCTTATCTTCTTCGTCATCCAGTAAACTCCTTATTTTGATCACTATCCTCCTCTAGCACTTTTATCCTTCGTTAGCACTTCACCAGTTTGTAACAGAATCACGGACCTAAACAGTATAGTTAGCGGCGTTTTTTCTTTCATTTATTTTTTGCCTTTTTTTTTCCTCCTCTCCCGGAATGGCCATCCCAGCAGTCCGTCTCCTATGCCTGGAGCAACTGGACCGTTCGCTGGAGGACCACACCAGGGACTTTTTAGATCTGGCGTGCCTTACTCACTTCCCCGACCGCTCACTCTCTAACTCTTTCAATACCGGCCTGAGCAAGCGGAGTAAGGCACGCCTACCAGCGAACGGTCCCCGAGAGGATTTTGCCGCTTTTGTGGAGTGGGTGCTGTAGAAAAATGGATCTTCGTGGACCATCAGCACCGCCGAAGAGGATATCTCCAGCCCCACTCCCGACCCAGAGACCAGCCAGCCACCATCAAGCCACACGGAACCAGAGCCCACCGCAGCTGCAGAGCCCGAGCCAAAGCAGGACCTCGAGAGCGCGACTGACCAGGTGTGTGAGCCGGCAACACCGTGCATCGTGGGAGTCCTCGTGGAGATCGAGGGCGTGGAGGAAAGCCCTGCCCACACTCCTGCGACTGAGGGTGAGCTGTATCCGGTCTCGGGAAATATGGAGCAACTTATGGATCTAATGGACTGGTCTATGGAGGTAATTCCTGTATCCCCTGTTTTTCCACTGGTTCCATCCAGCCCTGATCCCCTTGTATACCCTCTCAGTCTCCCACTCCTACCTCCACCAGTCAGCTCCTCTGCTCCATTTCCGCTGGTTCCGCCCAGCCCTGAATATTCTGTTTATCGGCTGGTTCCGCCCAGCCCTGAATATTCTGTTTATCCGCTGGTTCCGCCCAGCCCTGAATATTCTGTTTCTCCGTTGGTTCCGCCCAGCCCTGAGTTTTGTTTTTCCGCTGGTTCCGCCCAGCCCTGAGTTTTCTGTTTCTCCGCTGGTTCCGCCCAGCCCTGAATATTCTGTTTATCCGCTGGTTCCACCCAGCTCTGAATATTCTGTTTATCCGCTGGTTCCACCCAGCTCTGAATATTCTGTTTATCCTCTGGTTCCACCCAGCTCTGAATATTCTGTTTATCCTCTGGTTCCACCCAGCTCTGAATATTCTGTTTATCCGCTGGTTCCGCCCAGCTCTGAATTTTCTGATTCTCCGCTGGTTCCGCCCAGCCCTGAATATTCTTTCCTCCCATCCTTCCTCCCTCTCCTCCTCCTAGACCAGCCAGTTCCTCGTCATCCCTGCTGGGGCCAGTCAGTCCCGCTGCTCACCCTCAGTCCGCGCCATCTGGGCGCGATGGTTCGCCGCTGGACTGCCAGTCTCCAGCTCCGCCTTGGCGCGTTAAGGCCCTGTCTCCGCCTTCAGCCTCCGAGCCCTGGACTCCTCCTCGGTCCTTCGACCCAGCGGCTCCGCCTTGGCTCTTAGCTCCCTCGTCTCCACCATGGCCTGTCATCCCACCTGCTCCACCGGGCTCCCTCGTCCCTCCGGCTCCACCTTGGTCAGTCGTCGACCATCCGCCGCCTCGGGACTCCACTCCTCTGGTTGCACCTCGTCACTCCATCCCTCCGGCTCTGTCAGGCTCCTCCTTCCCTCTGGTTCCACCTCCATCCTTGGTCGCTCCGGCTCCACAGCGGTCTCCCAGGACCCCGCCTCCGCCTTGGTCGCCTGAGCCTTTTGCTCCACCTAGGCCCTCCGGATCCTCGACGTCACCCTGGCTCTGCGGCTGTGCTGCTCCATCTTGGGCTCCTCACCCACCGGTGCAGTCTCCGCCTGTCGGCCCCCTGGTGTCGTCGGCCCCTTCACCATGGCTCCTCCCGCCGTCGACTCCACCATGGATCTCCGTCCTGGCTGGTCTCTGGTGGACCATCTGGCTCCTCTTGCTCCGGGCTCCTCCCTGGCTCCTCCCTCCATCCACTCCGCCCTGGTCCCTACCTCCATGCTCCCTCGTCGCCTGCTCCTCGCCCGCCTCCAGAACCCCCACCCTCCCTCCGCTGGTATTCCTCTTGTGGTGCGAGGACGCACCGTTCCGGGAGGGGGCGAACTGTCACGTTTATGAACTTTGTTTCCTTTTTTGGTCTTCCTCTTCTTGTTTTAGTTAATTGATTGATCCCCACCTGTCTCCAGTTCCCTCATTACCTTCTGTGTGTATTAATACCCGTTCAGTTCCTCCTCGTCCGTGATTGTTGATCGTTGTTGAATGTATGTGAATGTGCATGTTAACCAGAGATCGTGTTGTGAATGTCTATTGTAACTTGAATGTAAATGTAACCTTATCATCTTCGTCATCCAGTAAACTCCTTATTTTGATCACTATCCTCCTCTAGCACTTTTATCCTTCGTTAGCACTTCACCAGTTTGTAACAGTTATACTGTATTATAAACAGATTATATAAAATATATGAATAATTATGAAATATGAGATACCTTAAATAATATTATATAAAAAATATGGTAATCATTGCTTGGAAAGATTATTTTATACAATAAATAAGATGGCAGCATGCAACACCGAGTAGGAATGCTAAGATGCAACTTTTAAACTGGCTCATAATTAACATTTTTAGTACTGGACACAATGCAATTGGCTAAGACTCTCAATTAGCATAAGCTTCAGACAGTACTTTGGTTAAAGAGGCATCATAGGTTGTGTGTGTGTGTGTGTGTGTTGGTGCAGTGACCTTGAAGGTCTGTCTCTGTTCTGCTTCCTTCTCTATCCATGACACACACACACACAGCGTTTCTTAAGGCTTCTTAGGTGCACTGAAGATGCAAAGGCTGTTTAAAAGGTAGACGGTGATATCATTCTGCCTACTAAGAAGCTTTCTTATCCCTATTTTAAAGCAACATCATATTTATACCATGCATAATGCAATCATGGATTCCGACGAGCTTAGTATACATCCTAGACGAGTCAGTAATATTAAGAAAAAAAAAAGAAGGAATTATATTCAGCAAGGATGCATTAAATGCATTATGCATAATGCATTAAATGCTGTTCTTTCGAACTTTCTACTCATCTGTGAATCCTGAAAAATAAAAAGTATCACAGTTTCCACAAAAATATTGTGCAGCACAACTGTGTTCAGCATTGATAATAATCAGAAATGTTTCTTGATCAGAAAATCAGTATATCAGAATGATTTCTGAAGATCATGTGACACTGAAGACTGGAGGAATGATGCTGAAAATAAAAAGAAATCTAATTTAAAATATTGATGACACCGGTACTCAATAAATAATGTTCAGTGTAATTAATTCAAAAGTGAAACGTATATATAAAAAATTCTAATCTAGGTGCAGCAAAGCGGATCAGACTTTTTTTGGTTGTTGTTGTTGTTCCTGATGAAATCCACCACACAAATAACAACTCTTCAGTCAGAAGCATCATCACAGACACTGAACACCTGCTGAATATCAACCAGTTCAACAGTACACCCATACAACACAGTACAGCAGAGCCGTCCACAGATTCAGAATGATTAAAGGAACAAATAGCATTTACCGTAATGAACTTACAGTGGAAGATTATTCCAGAAAGATGAACTACAAAAAGCTTTTGTCAGAAATGTGGAATGTTGTGGAATGATGTTTATGTCTTTTTAATGTACAGGTAGATTCACTGGGTATTTGCAGCAAACCAGAGACATCTTTTGAATTTTTTTTTCTTTTGTATTATTAATAAAGCAAATAAAAAACTGTGACATACTGTATGACCCTCTCTCTCATGGTTTACTAGTTTAAAACTAAAGCTAAGACTATTAAAAACATTTTTGTTAATTGAAATCTGAAATAACATAAAATAAAATATACATTTTATATGAAAACCTAAATTAAACTCAAATAAAAAATGCTGCTTTAGCAACTAAAATTATATTTATAAAATAAAATAAATAAAATAAAATAAATAAAATAAAATAAATTTAAGCTATTTAGAAATATATATATGTATATATAATGATTTTTTTATTATTAATAATTAATAAAAATATATTACATATACTGATAATATATTGTTAGCATATCTAAATATATAGACTCTAAATTATGCATATTCTATTCAATTATGCATATTTTATTGTTTTAAAAACAATAATTCCACTTTCTACTGGAAGATAATAAAATACACCTGCGACTGCATTTTCTGCTTCATTGCTATTTATTTATTTTTTTTTTTTTTTGGTAACTATTTATTGAAATACTTAAATTATGAATCGAAATGAATCAAAATAGTGTCATTTTTTATGTTATTACTGCGTATATCAGCAGTTTTATTAAAGCAAAAACCTTCACCGTGATTTTACTCCCTCAGCCGTAAAATCACTGTAATGCATGGTTTGAAATGAGATCTTACAGCTTTCAAAAATATGTAAATCTCCATAATGTTCAAAAATTGGGATCATTTTACATACAGTAAGATAAAAGGCAAGTTAAGGAGGAAGAAGGAGAGTCCTGTGACAGCGTTTTGATCTGCTGTCTGTGTGTGTGTTTGTGACCGCGTCTGACTTTCCTCATCTTTTGTTGTGCAGAAGAATCAATAGATGGATGATCTTTATCGCACAAACTTCGGAGAGATGACGGAACAAAACAGAGGCACAATGCTCGCTCGCTCAGTCTCTTTTCTACTTCAGTTAATTAAAGCAGAGTGTGTAACGAGTTTATGTGCTTCACTCTAACTGAATTAAACAGAGAGATAAGGGTCCCTCTGAATGCATACAGAGCCTCTGCACTCAGAACCACACACACACACACACACACACACACAGCGCTACAATAGGACACACATCAGTGTGTGTGTGTGAGATCTTTTCTTTATTCAACGAGCGTCCTACTGCAGAGAGCCTCGAACTGCCCCGCCTCCCTCTCTCTTTCTACGGATGGAGGGAAGAACAGAGAGAAAAGAAGTTGTGTTCAGATTCACAGGGTCCATACACACTCAGTACCAGAACGTTATCAAACACACCCAGATCTCAGGGGTTTAGATCACATGACATCATAAATACACACACATACACCTATATATATATATTTTTTTTTTATTGTACATAAAAAAATAATATACATATATATATATATATATATATATATATATATATATATATATTTAATGCTACATATAAAATTATTCATTTTTTTTACTATTATTTATACTTTTACTTTTCTGCTTCTTGCTAGATCATTGTTTTAAAGAAGAATTACTTTTCAAAAATACATTGTATGGGTCAAAATTATAGATTTTTCTTTTATGCCAAAAATCATAAGGATATTAAGTAAAGATCATGTCCCATTTGATATGCATGGCTAAGAACTTCATTTGGACAACTTTAAAGACTTTAATGATTTTTTTGCACCCTCAGATTCCAGAATTTCAAATAGTTGCATCCAAATATTGTCTGATGCTAACAAACCACACATCAATGAAAATATGATTTATTCAGCTTTTTAGATGATGCATAAATCAATTTTTTTTTTTTAATTGACCATTATGACTGGGTTTGTGCTTCAGGGTCACATATATAGAAATGTAATATTATATATATTTAAAATTAATGTATAATGCCCAAAACATTTATATTTATTTGTTAAAAACAAAAACGTTTTTTATTTATATTAACATACCTAAATTCTGTTTAGTGTTTTTATTTTGTGTTGAACTATTTGCTTTCCTCTGTTTCAGTGTGTGTGTGTGTGTGTGTGTGTGAGACAGTAATGTTCAGTAATAAACCATTTGACCATAATTACTGTAGACACAATCATTCTGTCCAAAGCATTAAACACCGTTTAACATAATCATCTCATTCTGCAAATGCCACTAATTACATTGCTATGACACATTGTGTGTGTGTGTGTGTGTGTGTGTGTTTGTGTGTGTGTGTGATTATTTAGATTCTAAATCCTGCAATACAGCAATGAAATTCATAAATCCTTCAAGCTCAAATGTTTTACGTTCTGTAACGCTAATTAGATAAAGCGCATAGAAATTAACATGCTGTGTTCTGAACGAAACCTTTGTGTCCGATAATATCTCTCTCCCTACAGGTCAGAATAATCTCAAATTTTAAAATCTCAGATATTTTCCCTAGCCAACTTTGAGATTAAATGAAGACTCATTTGTGATAAATCTGAGTCAAAACTCATCCAGGTTACGAATGAGAAACCTGTGAGCAATAAAAACATTTTCTCTGTGTTTATTTATGCATGTGACTGTGCCAGTGTCCCATTAGACTGAAGCATTAGGCTGTTTTAGATAAAAAGGCTGGGCGATAGATGGCTTTTCTGTGTTAATGTAAAGCTACATGCTGACAGGGCTGTATTTTTAATGTGGTAAGTTGATATTTCTAATGCATTATAGCTGTAAGTCCTCCATCTCTGTCTCTCTCTCTCTTCTGATCCAGTACTAATGTGTAAAAAATACCACAATTACAGTACAATAGTGTGATGTCATGCCATTTGCTATATTTGTGGGGTGCAAATATATTTTTACAATTACTTTATAATCCAAATATAAGCATTTTCTCCACCTAAACTAAACAGTAAACTTAAACTACAGTAAAATAACAATCTACTCTGATGAAAAAGTAGGTCACTTCACTACAAGCTGCTAACAAAATATATCTATATTGACAATTAAGGGGAAATATCAGAATATCTGAATGTGTGTTTATACATATTATTTCAGTATAATTAGTTTATATTTTACTTTTTCTTTTTGTGTGTTTTTTTCATTTTTATTTGTTTGTTGATATTATTTTATAGGTTTTATAAGCTATATTTGTAAATTTTAGTATTTAAGTGCGTCAAATTAAACTGAATGAAAATGAGAAATGTTGTCTTGAGAACTACTTAATTATTATTACTTTTTAAATATTAACAATCAAATTATCGTTCTTATTGTAATGTGTATGCTGTGTTTCAGCATGAATCACACTTACAACAATACTTTTGTTTAGGATCTTGCTAAGTGGTTACTAAAGTGTTTTGGATGTTTGCTAATGTATTTAGGATATATCATGTACTGCAATAATTGTGAACATGCTGATCTATTATTAGGATAATTTATTTCAGATTAAACAATATGCTGACAACTAACAAAAAATATCAAAGCAAGAAAATGGTGCTTATATTCAATTTTAAACGACTATATATTTATGTATGTATTATAATAGACATGTGAACACTGAGAAATCCTGTCTGAATGCAGGAAAAGGTGTGCAAAAGTTTGGTAATTGGCAGTTTATGATCTTTACTTATGACCTTTAAACCTTGCACATTTAATTTCTTTAATTAAACCTGATCAGCAGATGTAGATTTTACCCATTACCCTGATTTCATGCTGCATATAAACACATTTACTTGTGATCTGTCAGCTTGTTTAATAAGCATTTATTTTGTGCATGTACAGGTATTAACATCAAGAAAAAACTGATGATTTCACTGATGATTTTTTTTTTTTTTTTTACTGCATCTAACATCTAAAATTAGCAAACTGCGACAGTTTCAAGAAAATGTGAACAAATTCTAAATAGATCAAGATGACATCTCTGTCTCTCGGTAAATGTCTATGTCTCATGCAGCACGAATGAGTGTGTATGAATACACACATCTACTCATGCAAACGTGCTAAAAGCCCATTGGCACGTGTGTGGTGAGCGGTGTTGCTCTCTGACAGTGTGAAAGTGATGGTCTGAGGGTCACGACCCAACTTAACCCTGCTGGAAAAAAGCTTTCTGCACTTTCTGTCTCTATATGAAGCTGTTTTTCTCTTGGAATGAAGTAGGTTTTATTATTTTTACAGAGACATTTGGATGCACTCATACAGCTCATGTTTTCATGATTCTCCCTCGACCCTTCGGGTTCAATTCCTCTAGTAAACAAACTCCAGAGGGATGTCTCCTGCTCATTCTGGATTCTAATGCAAACCAGCTCGCTCATATCTCACACTTTCACTTACAGCCGTGACTCCACATCTGCCCGAAAAGATCTCCTCTCTCTCAGAAAATGAAAGGACAAAACGAAGTGTACTGATCGCAATCCTGTGGAACAGAGAGCGGCTCATGTTAATTCCTCACTGGAAGGGAAGCAGAGCACAACACACTTTCATATAGATGAGAAGTCAAAGACACACGCTTTTTTACAAACCCTAGAGAGCTGCCTATCTTGGCAACACAAGAACACGACTTTTATTACATTTCTGCAATAGTGAAACTCTCAGTCACATTAATTTCTCCACCGACTGACTGATGTTCAACTACAGAATCTCACAAGGCACCTCACATGCTCTCCACTGCCTTTACATAAATATATATGTATTTGTGTGTGTGTGTGTGTGTGTATACTTTATATATTTCATACCGATATATCGGTATATAATGATACTTAACTACAGCATCTCTCAGAATATCTCATGTCCTCTCCACTGCCTTTACATAAATATATATGTATTTGTGTGTGTGTGTGTGTGTGTATACTTTATATATTTCATACCGATATATCGGTATATAATGATACTTAACTACAGTATCTCTCAGAATATCTCATGTCCTCTCCACTGCCTTTACATAAATATATATGTATGTGTGTGTGTGTGTGTGTGTGTGTGTGTGTGTATCCTTTATATATTTCATACCGATATATCGGTATATAATGATACTTAACTACAGCATCTCTCAGGATATCTCATGTCCTCTCCACTGCCTTTACATAAATATATATGTATGTGTGTGTGTGTGTGTATCCTTTATATATTTCATACCGATATATCGGTATATTATGATACTTAAATACAGCATCTCTCAGGATATCTCATGTCCTCTCCACTGTCATTACATAGAAATAATCAAATAAAAACTATATATAGGGGTGTACTCACTTTTGTGGCCAGCGATTTAGACATTAATGGCTGTGTGTTGAGTTATTTTGAGGGGACAGCAAATTTACACTGTTATACAAACTGTACACTCACTACTTTACATTGTAGCAAAGTGTCGTTTCTTCAGTGTCGTCACATGAAAAGATACAATAAAATATTTTTTTTAAATGTGAGGGGTGTACTCTTTAAGTACTGAGATTCAAAATCAATAGAAAACAGTTGATTACAATAAACTTCTGATGTTTGTGTGTTCGTTATCGAGTCAGTTTAGAAACTGAAGTCGATCAGCTGGAGTGGAGCTTCATGTAAGGCGTAAATCTGTTCACTTTAAACCAACACTGACTAAAACTTCAGTGTGTTCTCGAGAGCGATGAGGCGAGGAGAATAACATCAGCTATTTTAAGCAACAGATCATCAAGTCTCATTTACAGAACATGTATAATAAACTTCATTTAGAGGTTGGTTTAGGGTTGATTCGTGACTGCGTGGTTGTGCATGTGACTGTTGTTAGGGACTAAAGTCGTGACAGCAAGATTGTAGTTAAGGAACGAAAAACTTTCTTTGCTTAAATGCCATGGTAACCAGCAGAGTCAACCTAGACAAGTGTCAGATGATGTCATCGGGAACAACTGGTCAAATTAAAAAGCACTTAGTGTAGTCAAGCATATGTCCTCATTAATACTTGCAATCTCAGTTATACATACTCATATATGCTGGAATATATACATTACTTCTTCTTCACTACATTTAAGTACAAGTAATGCTATTTTTCATTTTTTTATCGGTTTAGGGTCAATACAATTTTTTATGCTTTTGAAAAGACATCATTTATTTGAAAAATTCCAGTAAAATCAGTAATATTGTGAAATATTATTACAATTCGAAATTGCTTTTTTCTTTGTGAGTATATTATAAAATGTAATTTATTTTTGTGGTCAAATTTGTATTTTCAGCATCATTCCTCCAGTCTTCAGAGTCACATCTTCAGAAATCATTCTTATATGATGATTTACTGCTCAAGAAACATTTCTGATAATTATCAGTTGAAAACAGTTCATATTTTTGATGAATAAAATTATACATTTCTTTTAAAAATAAATTGATACATTCACTAGATTAATACAGCCCATACATACAGACCATACAAATTGCTACTGAATAATTTCATACCGATTTATGACACTTTATATATTGCATATATAGCATATATTGCACACACAAAACAATTTGATTGATTGTTTGATTGATTGTCTTTATTAATGTCTGTCTCCACTCTCAGCCTAACTCATTAATTACTACAATCAGTTAGATAATGGAGACTATCAACACACAAGTTCTCTCACAAATGTGTGTGTGTGTGTGTGCAGCATATGCTCACAGTCAGAAGTCGTATGAAAGCTTCACTTCCTCAGTTACCAAGCAACTTTAAGAGCACGACAGCAGGAACTCACTGCGAGATTTCAGCATTGAAACGACACACACGACTTTCAGCTTTCAGCGTTTGATGAAAAATACAAGAAACTGCATGAGACGGAACATATATACTGCATTAGAGCTTAGAGACTCTCTTTAGTAACACAACTTTGTGCATTAATATATAAATACTTCATAAGGGAAGGTTCATATATGAATATGCACGTGAGTGTGTGTGCAAGAGACTGACTGCTCATATACAGCCAATCAGATCCTTCGATTTGTCCACAGAGGGTTCTGATTGGTTAACCAGAATGCAGAAGTGTTCTATAGGAAAAAGGAATTCACAAATGAGCTTTCGTTGATAAATAGTAATAATATATAACTGAACAATGAGATTACATAGAGAACACCTTCACAGGACAAACTTCTGAGAACACCGTGAGCAATCAGTCGGCATTGATGCTCCTCTGGGCCTCCATTAGTATCCCAGCAGCCTCTCTGTCAGATATATATCTGTCTGCTGGTGTTTCAGGTCAGTGAACATCAGCTGTAAGCATTCCTGTGAGGATAATAACATATCGTACATGATCAGACCAAACCTCCCACTCCACACTCGCTCGTGACAGGAGCTGGATTTACACTCCCAGGGCACTCGATCTAACCAAGCCATAATGCAGAACATGATCAAGAACCACTCACAGAACATCTCTTATTAATGCACACGTAATTACAGCGTGCTCTCGGTGCACCGAGCAGATGACATTTGCATCTGTGGCAGAGAAAGCACATTTTATTCATTTCACGTGAATGAAATCTAATGAATACCTCAATTGTTTGTCTGTGTTGTTTTTCTTTTCAGCAAAAAGAGATTTAATTGAAAAAGATCTCAATTTGAACATTTCTCATCAATATTTTTAAGGTCTTCTGCACTCTTAGTCGGGGTTCTTGTATGTATATATATATATATATATATATATAAACGTTAACTGAAATAAAATAAAATATATTTTAATTCCTTATTTTAATTTAGTTTAGCGTAATGTACTGAAATAGATGAAAACAAACTATAATGTAATTTTATAATTAATAAAAACGTATAAAATTAAAAAAAAAACTTTACTAAAATTATAATGAAATCAGAAGACATACAAATAAAATTGAATTCGAAATATTAGATAAATAATAATAAATAGAATAAGAAAATACATTTTAAATCAATTATAATAGTATCTTAATGACTCTAAAATAAAACTCTCACCCATTTTTAAAAGCTCTATTTGTGTCTAGTGATTTATTAAAAACTTTGATCATTTAACAAAATACAAGATATCTAAATAGTGATGAAAGAGCAGGAACATTTCCTGAGGCTGTTTGAGTCCTGCTTGTAGCCAATCAGATCGCTCCGTCTCTTGATGTGTGAAAACCAGTGTTATTAATTATTCATGCAGACCAAAGGGTGGCATTTTGTCTCTGTGTGCTTGGTTATGCTATGAGTTATGAAGATTGTTTGTGTTTGATTATGGCACTGAACAGCATTCTGGGAAGTCTGAAGTAGAAAAACACATTTAGAGTGTTGTCTCAGACTATGTAAAATAATAATAATAATTATTAGGAGTCCAACATCTACTATTCTAAACTTATTTTCTAATATAATATTTATATATATTTATTTACATTTTATTTAAATAGGCATATATTGTAATATTTCCTGTTTTTTTTAATTTAAATTTTAAAAATATTTTTAAAGTCTCATTAATTTTTTTGTATGTTTAATTATTTTTAACATTGACATTTTTTTATAGTTTTTTTTATTATTAAGCTTTAGCTTGTTTAATTTAAATTATTTGTACAAAAACTAAACAAAAATGAGAAAAGTTGCACTGGCAAGTTAGTGTTTATGTCATTTCAAATACTGTTTTTTTTCTTTCTTTATTTTA